>NC_090324.1:96318918-96618918 GCF_040869045.1 Eurosta solidaginis
CTTTTAGGCGTAATTTCGGGATAGTTTTTTGGGACTCCCACGGGTCCTCCCGGGGTCTTTTGGAGGCATTTCGGAGACTTTTAGACGTAATTTCGGTATGTTTTTGAGAAATCCTTCGGAGTCCTTTCGGGAGGGTTTTGGAGACTCCCTCAAGGTCATTTGTGGGTCGTTCCGCGATGTTTTTGGGGACTCCTGGGGTTCATTTGGGCGACATTCCGGGACGGTTTTGGGCACTATATCGGGGTCCCCCGGAGTCATTCAGGGATGGTTTTGAAAACTCCTCGGGTCTTTTCGGCTTCATATGGGTTTCGTTCCGGGGTGTTCTTGGGCACTTCCTCCGAAAAGTCAAAAAGCCTTATATTTACAAATCGGGATTTATAATGAATGTGTAACACGACTCTACAAAAAAATTTTGTTCTTTGCCCTAAAATTTACTTCATGGTTTTCTGTTTTATTATAAACAGAAACGAAAAGAAAATACCCCCACATATTGCTTGTAGTTATTGTAAAAGATGTTTGGTAGGTAAGCAAATTTTATTTAAATAGTAAATTAAATAAAGTAGAAATATTGATTTCTCTTTCTATATTTTAGGTTGATATCGAGGTGAGAAAAGATCTATGAAATTTGCAACACCAAGAATCTGGCGAGAACCAAAAGACCACGTTAAAGACTTCTACTTTTGCATTGTGAATCTGTGTAAAAGACGTAGAGGTAAAAATGCAAAACCTATCAAATATATTGATCTTGTATCTTCTTCTGCTCCAGTTGCACACGATCTGACACGACCAGTACCAGAGCCGCCGAACAAATTATGGCAGATAAGCGGCTCATCTCTTAGTTCTTATAAAAGCAATGCCGATAAGGAGCTTTTACCGACACCAGAACAACCAAAACATCATTTCATCACTACTGTATGATTTGAATGATTTGATTAGAGATTTAAATTTACCAAAAAGTAAAGCAGAGCTTTTAGGCTCTTCGTCGAATAACGTTATCAAGGCCTATTCGAGCCTAATTGGCAACTTTGTACACACCGTTTTTTCTCTAATGTCATCAGCCAGCCTTGGCTGGACTGTGCTGTCAGCTGTCAGACATTGTTTACTTCCGCTTTATTAAATCTATTCAATCTTTGTAAATTACTTGACGTCTTTTTTATAATCCGCATTAATCGGAAAGTATAAGGATATTTTCAACCCGCAACTACTATCCACCGCTCACAAACTGGTCCTTCCTTCCGGAACCGCGTTATTTTTAACAAATAACAAATAACCCGCTATATTTCGCGAATTAATTAAATCAGTATAACCTATACAACATGTCTCCACTTAAATTGCGAGATTCCGCGATAAATGCTATTAAGCGATATTTAAAAACAAGCGAAGGCGATGCGCTTGCAGTAGATAGTGAAATGGTGGTGACATATTTAGAAATACTCGAAGAGCAATGGTCACGCTTTTGCATAGCGCAACAAGAAGCAGAGCTACAGTGTGGTCACGAAAACGTTGAAGTGGAAGAGCAACCGCGTATTCAAGGCGAAGGGTGGTACGCCACCGCTAAGGCCAATTTCAAACGCTTTATTGCTGCTGCAAAGCAAACGTCCTTACAAAATACCGTTCAACCAGGATGTGCTAGGATAATTCTTCCGTAACACTACCAAAACTGCAATTGCCTTCGTTCAACGGCGACCCTACCGAATGGGTACCATTTCACGATGCGTTTTGCTCACTCGTGAATGCAAATGCTAGCTTATCTAATGGGCAGAAACTATACTTCCTCAGAAATTGTTTAAAGGGTGAAGCATTAGATTTGGTCAGCAGCTTAGCGGTAAGTTACAGCAACTACGCCGAGGCATGGGACTTGCTGATTGCTAGGTACAAAGTGATCAGAGTTATTGTGGATAGCCACATCAAGGCCTTATCAGCGATCGAAAGGGCATCCAAAGGTTCCGCAAAATCAACTAAACACGTTTTGAACCTCACGCCAAAACACGTTGGCGCGCTACGCGCACTCAAGCGGCCAGTTGTGTTTCAAAACTAGCATACGAAACACGCAAGCAATGGGAGTTATCTCTAGTCGTCGACGAGCTTCCATCCTTTAATGTACTTAGAGATTTCCTTGAAACTCGCGCCCGATCTCTAGAAATATTGCCTATTGCCACCACCGCTACAAAATCTACCGCAAAGAATGTTCTGCACACTACTTGCAAGCAATTGAAAATGCAAAATAATGCGCCGCAAAATACTATACAAAATTTCGCTTGCGCATATTGCAACGCTAATCACAAAATTTAAAACTGTGTCAAGTTTAGTCAACTACAGCCGAAAGAATTGTGTTAGCAAAGGACACATGCTCGATAAATGCCGCAGCACATCATCGTGTCACGTATGCCAGCGACGCCATCACACACTACTACACGCTAACTTCAACAGCAACCAAGCCGCCGCACCCGCTAAAACACCCATTGATAAAACAATCAACATTTCTTCGCATTTTGCTGATGCCGATCGCATCATATTGCTAGCAACAGCTGAAGTCTTACTACAAGACAGCACTGGATGTTGGCAACCCACTCGTGCACTATTAGACAACGGATCTCAAGCGTCATTCATCACCGAGGCTTGCGTCCAACGCTTACGATTCCCCAGATCTTCATCAATCACTAGCGTCACAGGTATTGGCTCACTGCAAGGAGGTAGTATCAAAGGTGAAGTCCATGTCTGCATATCTCCACGCTCATTAGATAGGAAGTTTCAAGTGAGTACTTTAATTTTGTCAAAAATTATCAATGATCTCCCCAATTGCGGAGTACCTATACCATTTTGGCCGCACATTATTTATTTAGATGGCATTCAATTAGCCGATCCTAATTTCTCAAAACCAGGTTCGGTTGACATTCTCATTGGCATGGACGAGATGGAAAAAGTTATTTTAAATGATCTTAGAAAAGGCGCATTTGGTACGCATATGGCTCAAAACACTGCGCTTGGTTGGGTATTATTCGGCAACGCTTCTACTCTGCAACGCCAACCCATTTCCGTCTCGACATTCCTCTGTGAAACTCAACTAACCCAACTTGCCAACAATTTTGGGAGCTCGAAGAGCTTCAAGCTAGAAAGCACTACACACCTGAACAAATTCTATGCGAAAAACTATTTGACGATACTACAGTAAAGGGTAACGATGGGCGCTACATCGTTCGCTTGCAATGAAGAATGAGGTCTCACTTGGAGAATCAAGAGATGCCGCAGTGCGCGCATTACTATGCATGGAGAGAGGTTTCTCTATAACATTCAACTCAAAAATGAGTACAGTAAATTCATGCAAGATTTAATCGATTTGGGACATATGGAGCTGGTCGGTCCAGCTGCAACCCACACTTATTATATGCCCCACCATGCAGTCGTAAAGGATACGAGTCCTACATAAAAACTAAGGGTGATGTTCAACGCTTCGATGAAAACATCATCCGGAAAATCGCTAAACGACGCTTTAATGGTAGGTCCACAACTGCAACAAGACTGCTTTTCGATCTTAGTGTTTTTCCGAACGGATCGCTACGGTATCATCGCTGATATCGAAAATATGTATAGGCAAGTTTACGTCGCACCACAGGACGCAGACTACCAACGCATAGTGTGGCGCGAACATTCAACATCGCCGATATTAGATTATTGCCTTCTCCGAGTTACTTATGGAGTAGCTTCCGCATCTCATCTTGCTGTAAAGTCGCTACACCAAGCAACACTTGATGCCGGCGACACTTACTTAGTCGTAGCTAAGGCAATCATATCAGATTTCTACATGGACGATTTGCTGAGTGGAGCGGACAACTTTCAAAACCTCTCCACTCTCAAAGGGACGTCTCCTTCGTGCTCTCTCAAAGCGGCTTCGAAATTCGTAAGTGGGCAACAAATAGTCAGCAGTTAGAACAGCAAATACCACACATATCTAAACAAGTGCCGCATCTGTTAGCTGAGGGTAACGAAGTTCGCACTCTGGGGTGCATCTGGCATACAAACAACGACATGCTGCCTATAGCTAACAATCTAAACGAGTTGCCTCAGAAACTGACAAAACGAGCTTTTCTGTCTGACACTTGCAAAATATTCGACCCGCTTGGATTAGTCTCTCCGTGTACAATACGATCCAAAATTTGGCTTCAATTAATTTGGCATCTGAATGTTGGCTGGGATGAGTTGGTACCTAACGAAATCGCCGACAATTGGGTTAAAATCGCCTTGAACTGACGAAGCTCTCATCGCTTAGCTTAGATCGTTGGTTGGGCACCAGCCCCACTTCAGCTAACGAATTCCATGTATTCACTGATGCCTCAGAGGCCGCATACGCAGCATCTCTTTACTGTCGAACTAAGGATCCAGATGGGCAGGCAAAGGTTTTATTAGTCGCAGCAAAAACCCGAGTAGCACCACTCAAAACTACGTCGTTTCCGAGGTTAGAGTTATGTGCAGCTCATCTTGGCGCAAAGTTAGTTCGCCAAGTCCAATCAAGTATCGATTGCAGAATAGAAAGGTTGTTTGCATGGACGGATTCTATGGTTGCATTGGCTTGGCTGCAAGGAAATCCTAATCGCTGGTCTACGTTCGTAGCAAATCGTGTAGCCGACATACAAGAGGTATTAGCGCCAACTATTTGGAGGCATGTATCATCAGCAGAAATCCTGCTGATGGCGCTTCAAGATGCCTCTCTGCCTCACAGCTTCTTTCACATTCACTTTGGTGGCACGGGCCCACCTGGCTTTCAGAAAGCGACGGTGACTGGGTGCACCAATCCTCCCTACATACTACTGAGTTTGAGTTAAAATCAACAAAAAAAATCACTCATCTTACACAAACCGCTGAGGAATAGGATTTACTGACACGTTACCACTCATACAATAAGCTGAAGAGGGTAACTGCATATTTAGTCCGCTTTGCTAACAATTCACGTTTCATCACTTCCCGCTCTGGTCTCGAAACATGCACTGCAGGCAATCTGACTTGCGCCGAACTTCGTACAGCCAAATTAGCTTTGGTAAGATACTCTCAATCTAATGCGTTCGAACAAGAATTATATAATTGCAGATTAAATAAGCCAGTACCGGTGTGGAGTAGCCTCGTACGTCTCCATCCATTCATAGATCACGAAGGCATTTTACGCGCGGGGGGCCGTATTAAAAACTCAAATTGCGCATATAATGTAAAATACCCTATAATACTACCAAGAAATTGACCACTTGCTAAGGTCATCGCTGCTGAGATACACATAATGGCAATGCATTCAGGACCGCAAGTTATGCAAGCCGCTTTAAAACACCGATTTTGGATACCAGGTATTCGAAATCTCGTAAGAAACATATATCGTCATTGCGTCCGCTGTAAACGACTTAACCGCAAACTGCTCCAGCAGCTTATGTCAGATCTTCCGCCTAGTCGTGTAACATGCGCATGCAGCTTTTTACATAGCGCCGTCGACTTCGCAGGTCCATACAATGTCAAGTTCTCGCAAGGCAGATGCGCCAAGTCCATAAAAGTGGACATTTGCTCATTTATTTGTATGAGCACGGGTGCAATGCACTTGGAACTAGCAAGCGGGATCTCATCCATGAGTTTCATCGCGGCTTTCAAACGATTTACCAACCGTCGAGGGTACTGCCAACATATGTACTCTGTACGGCACGAATTTTGTGGGTGCCGAAAGGGAACTGCGCGCAGCCTACGAACGATGCATCCGAGATGAAAAACTTTCTTCCTACTTCAAGCTGGCATTAAATGAATCAAATACCACCTTAAACAGCTCTCCGTACTCACCGAAGTCGAGGTCTACGTAAACTCTCGCCCTATATGCTCAATACCAAGCGACGTTGACGACTTTGAGGTCCTTACTCAAGGACATTTCATCATAGAAGGGGATTTCCTACGACCTATCTCTAAGCTGTCGCTGCTGCTTACAAGTTCTGATATATTTTCAAATTAATTGACATTGTAATTTTATTTAATTCTGTATTGTAATTTTGAAAAGTCGTTCAAGGCGGCCGGCATGTTCGAGCCTAATTGGCAACTTTGTACACACCTACTTTTCTCTAATGTCATCACCCAGCCTTGGCTGCACTGTGCTGTCAGCTGTCAGACATTGTTTACGTCCGCTTTATTAAATCTATTAAATTTTTGAAAATCACTTGACGTGTTTTTTATAATCCGCATTAATCGGCAACTATAAGGATATTTTCAACCCGCAACTACTATCCACCGTTCACAAGGCCAATATAATGAATATATGATGGGAGACTATATTTGGATTTATTGAGGGATAGTACCTATGAACATAAAAAAAAAATAAAAGTGTACACTTTTAAATCACTTTCCACTTTTTTGTAAGTTATTTCGATATTAAAATTTAATAAAAATATTTATTTTAATTGCTTCATTTTCAAGTAAAAGTTAAAACCACAGATTTTGAAACATTTCGTTCAAGCGGTTTCCTAAATAAGAAAGCAAACTTTTTCATGCCATATATTTTTTTCGTCAAATTACGACTTAAATAATTGAAATTTAATGCTTTGAAGTCAAAGTCAAATTTTGTGTTGACCCGTGTAATTTAAACAAAATTCGTATATAAACTAGCTGTACCCTGCCACGCTTTGCTGTGGCCCACTCCCTATTATATGCTTTGGAAATGAAAAATGACACAAAGTTGACTTTGAAAATAAATTTGATTTTGCAATACTTGTGTGTGCACAATATAATTGGAACACCAGTTTTTAACTTCAATATATGTAGAGGCATTCATGATAGATCAAGCGAGTTAAAAATTCCGTTGTATAATGAACTGCTTCATCTACTTCTATAACAGTGTTTATGGACATGTATGTTATTTCCTCACAATCAATTTTGGATTGAATAAAATTATTAATTTGATACACATCTTTATTCTTAGTCGCAAGAATAGCTCGTTCACTGAGCCAATCGTGATTTTTTAAATTTATTGGTAGATTTGAAAACACTTTTCAAATTAGTTCTTCTTTTGATGTTACTAAGTTACAAAAATCATCCGGAAATGATATTCGTTTAGATCCTTCATCGACTGCAGTCTTTCCATTCCCAATTTCGAGTAATTGTCGCGAGAATACTTCAGCTGATCGATCGTTCTGGAGCTGGACACGCATATTTGTAGTCAACTGCAATGTATGTACGTGTTGCCACAATATTGAATATTTCAGGCAGGCATTTATTTCATCCGCAGGTGTTGAACGAGAAATTTTATGTAATGTTTGCCTAAAATCTCCCGCAAGCAATACAAATGTATTACCGAATAGTTGAGAATTTGTACGCAAATTTCGCAACGCTCGATCAAGCTAGTCAAGCAATTTTTTATGTGTCATTGTGCACTCTTCCCAAATAATAATTATACATTTATGTAATACCTTTCCCATACCGGATTGCACGTTGGAGTTTCGATAGTTTGTATGTTCAATTGCATCTTTAGGGCTGATGGCGTCACTCGTCTTCCGCTATTCGGTTTTCCTTTGGTGTACGGTGGTTTTCCGTTATTGTGGTGGCGTGGCTAGTGCTGTTTTTTTCCACTAGTTATTTGGTACAGTTAGTTTGATATTTTATTACAGTTTATGTATCTTTTTCTAATTATTTCCGTTCTTTATTAAGTCTTTTTATTATATTTTTCTGTTACCTGCTTTTATTTTTCTAATTTTTCTGCACTAGCCACGGACAAAGAAACCACCGCCATGGCAGTGATGATGGATCTTTGAAGATTTAAATTTTTAATGTAGGTTGTTGTTTTTTTTTTTTGTTGAAAATGTTTAGATATTTATATGTTTTAATAAGTTTTATAAAAAATTTTTTTTTGATTTTGTACTTTTTTTTGTAGATTTGTTTTAAATGTTTTGTAATTTTTTTTGTAATGGTTTTTCAAATTTTGTAATTTTTTTTTTGTTTGTAATTTTTATAGTTTTCAAAGGAACATTTTTTTGTAATGGTTTTTCAAATTTTGTAATTTTTATAGTTTTCAAGGGAGCATTTTTTTGTGCAGTTTTTTAATTTTTTTTTTTGTAAGATTTTTGCATTTTTATAAATTTTTTGTAATGGTTTTTAAATTTTGTAATTTTTTTGTAGATTTTTAAATGGTATTAAAATTTTTTTGTATGGTTTTTGTAAGTTTTGTATTTTTTGGATTTTTATGGTTTTTTTGTAGATTTTGTGTAAATTAAATTTTAATTCTTTAGATAATTTTTTAAATTTTGTTTAATTCATTTTTAATAGATTTTTAATTTTAGGTTTTTAGCATTTTAAGTTTTTATGATTTTAAGTTTTTAAATTTTTTGTAGGTTTTTTTCACTTTAATTAGTGCCTGTTGGGAGGCTTGAGTGGCCACTCGCCGCATTTGCAGGCCTTCGGCCCACGGTCGCCATTTAAGGTGTCCATCGTGGACACCATGAGAATTGTTATTCTGTGCACACACTGCCACACACACACACAACTGTTAACGACACTTACTATGCCCTTTTTTCTTCATTTCAATAAATGTTTGTTTAAAGTTTTTTTTTTTATTTAATGGTTTTATTTAAAAATTTGTGTTTACACGTTTTAGTTCTTAGTTTCTAGTTTCTTCTTTTAACTTCGATTTTAATTTCTATTAACTTAGACTTCTCAATTTAGTTCGCGTGTGTAATTTTACACTAGATATAATTTAAGGTTTCTTTTTATATGTCAGTGACGGTGGCCTGCTCATTTCAACTGTGCAAAACGAACTCGTTCGGGTTCGTTTTTTCACACACGCTCAGCGGCCATCATTTTTACTGCTCAATGCAATTGGTCCTGCTGAGTGCAATTTTTGCGTAAAGGCGGGTAACGCAGTGCGGTTATACCACCCTTCCTTAGAAAAAGAAGAATCTGACAAGTTGATCAGATTTGTCATATTCTTCTTGTTCCTATGACTTAAATTGTTTTGGTTGAATTAATGTATGATATTAGGGTGTTCCTCACCTTTTTTTTCTCATTCGTTCAATCAGAACAATTTTTTCCTTTCACATATGAAATTTTGTTAATATTAATTTAATTACTTACATGTAATTTGTTTTCTAATTTCTATTGCACTAAATTAATATATTATATATATTTATTACGAATAGTACGTGCATATTAATATTTGGTTTTATTTACATGCAAATTGAAATTTTTGTTTTCGTATATTAATATAAATTTTAATTAGAGATTTCATGCTTCAATAACAGAGTAATGAAAATTTAAAATTAGGTACAAGCTAGTTTGTAAATTTGTATGAAGAAAAGTTTAGTTTACCTTATTGACTCGGTTTTTGTGAACGGTTTTTTTCTTTTTATTCATTTCATCTTCTAAAACCGTGACATCAACTCCATAAATTTTTGTGACTACATATGGTCCTTGGTAAATACCTTCGTGTTTATTTCTAGGTTCTTTTTGTACTACTACTTTATCGTTTATATTAATAGCTAAAGGACGAGCCCTCTTATCATATAGATCCTTATTTTTAATTTTATGTTTATTAATTAAATCTTTTGCTGTTTTTTGCGTTTTTTGTAGTCTATATTTAATTCTTTTGCATAATTTTCAACATTGTAAATTGGATCGATTTGTTCCTTTTGAACTTCATTTGGTAAGGTAACATTTCTACCGAATACTAATTCGTATGGCGTAAATCCATTATCAAAAACTGTACTAGGAGTTGTATTATGCGAAAATGTAAAATATTTCAAATAAACGTCCCATTCGGGGAAGTTATCATTTAGAAAAGCTCGTAAATATTCATTAAACACCCGATGATTTCTTTCAATTTTACCTAGGGTTTCATGATGTTAAGCCGTAGAAAAATTATGTTCGATTTTTAGTAGTTTAGTTAATTCAGAGAAAATTTCATTTGTATATTCGATTCTTAAATCGGTTTTAATTGATTTCATTATGCCATAAATGAGGATGAAGCCTTCAAAGTGGCTGTTGCAATTGTTTTTGCTGTCTTATCAGTCGCACATAATGGTAACCGCGAACCTATTCCCATTATTCGACTCAGGCAAAGGTCCTATTTTATCTATAACTACGACATCGAAAGGTTTGCAGGGTGTTGGTGTAAGCACCATATTTTCTTTGGTTTTTGGCTTGACTTTATTCAAAAGGCATTTTTTGTAATTTTTGACGTATGTGGCAATATCACGGGTCATACCTTTCCAATAATATTTTGTACGTATTTTTGGGTAAAGTTTTTTATTTCCGCAGTGACCTCCTGATATCGGGTCACATTTGTAAATTTCCATTAATTTAAGTTTTTTGTCGTTGTCCGTAACTGTTTCGACAGGTTCTATTAATAGTATTTGTAAATTTTTTAGAATTGAATTCCCTGTACTTTTAAAATTTGAAAAAAAAATATTTAAATATTTGATCATCTTTTTGCCATTCTGATCCTTAATACTGTGTATACCAGATTCTTTTTCAAGCTTCAAAAGTAATTCATCTAGTTGCATTATTTTGTTAGTACACACAATATTAAGTAACTCGAGTTTTTTATGTTTTAAATGCGCATATATTTTTAAATTGATTTTATCATTATCGTTGTCATGACATATTTGGCTTTTTATCCTATGGATTTTCTTGGAAAAATTATATGAAAATTTGTCGAATACCTGTAATTTGACATTTTCTTCGTTTATGTCTTCAGCCGATTGTTGTAATTGTTCGTGACGTTTCGTCATAGACCTCGTCTGTACTACTAAAATTTGATTATTGGAATTTTTAAGTTCTTGAATTGAAATTCGCGATAATGCGTCTGCACCTACGTTAGATTTTCCTTTAATATATTCTACGGTAAAATTATATTCGGACAATTCCAAACGGATTCTGGAAAGTTTCGACGACGGATCTTTCATATTAAATAGATAAACTAGTGGACGATGATCTGATTTAACTTTGAAGTTAGTGCCATAAATATATGCACGAAATTGCTTTATTGCAAAATATATTGCCAAAAGTTCTAATTCTATTATTGCTTTATTTTGTTCCGATTTGCTAAAGGATTTTGAAGCAAAACAGATTGGCAAGTCGTTACCATTATGATTTTGACTCAGTATCGCACCACAACCTTACTTTGAAGCATCAACCGTAATTAAAAATTCTTTGGTGAAATCTGGATATTGTAATAGTTTTGGAGATATCAGACTTTTTCTTAGTTTTTCGAAAGCTAACTCACATGCCGTATCCCAATTAAATTCAACCTTTTTTCTACTCAAACGATTCATGGAGCTGCTAAAGAAGCGAAATTTGGAATGAATCTCCTATAATAATTTGCAAATGCCACGAATCTTCGGACAGCGTCTTTATCGCGTGGCTTAGGATACCTTTTAATTGCTTCAATTTTTGAATCGTCTGGTAGCAACCCATTTGCTGAGCATTTATGCCCTAAGAAAGTTACTTCAGGTCGAAGAAAGTTACACTTTTTTGGGTTAAGTCGCAAGTTGAACTTCCTACAGGTCTCGAAAACTTTTTTTAGATTATTGAGATGATGTGCTTCGCTACATCCAATTACTATTATATCGTCTACATACATAAAGGCTTGGTTGGGTGAAATACCAGAAAATGCAATTGACATCATTCCTGAAAATGAATTTGGAGCCACGTTTAGACCAAATGGTAACACCTTCCATCGAAAAGCTCCGCGGTCAGTACTAAAAGATGTTATGTCTCTTGAAACTTTGTGAAGTGGAATTTGGTGAAAACCCGAAAAAAGATCTAAAGTAGAAAAGAATTTCGCACGGCCAAGGTTATCCAAAATATCTTCTACATGTACCAAAGGAAATTTATCGGCAATTAACTTTTATTTACAGCCCTAAAGTCAACGCACATTCTATACGATTTTTGGCCATTTAGGTCTTTTTTCGGTACCAAAATCAAGGGACTGTTATAATTCGAACAACTATTTTCGATCAGATCGTTTTCCAATAATTTATTAACCTGTTTATTTATTTCTTCGCGTTGAGAATACGGTAGGCGGTAATTTTTAATGTATACTGACGTCGTATCGTTTAGTCTTAGTTTTTGTTCATAAAAATTGTTTATTGTCATTTTATCATTGTCTAGCGCAAAAATATCGGAATATTGTAAACATAAGTTAATAAGCTTATTTTCAGCATAATTAGGTATTTGTTTTTCTAAAATGCTTTTAAGTTCCTTGATCCGACTACCTTGCTTTACCGGGTTATTGATTTTATAAACGTGATAATTAGAAAGTTTTTCTGTTTGGATGTTGCATTATTTACGTATTTTACGCTATTTGTGGTGTTTATTACTTTAATGATCGGATTACTAGTATCAACTATACATTTCGCTGTGAAAACACCGTCAGAAATCTCTTGAGAATCCACGAAAAGTGGTTCTGAGTCTTTTTCCAAGGCGAAAACTCTATAAACTTCGCAACGAGGTGGTATAACAAATGTATCGCTTTCCATTCCGTGAAGGATGGGAAGGGCGATCTTTTCATTGCCTATCCAGAAGGAAATGCAATTTGTTGCATAGCTGATATCGCATTTATTTGTTTTTAGGAAATCCTTACCAAGTATTCAATCTGATGGAATGTTGAAATCATTGTCTACCACGTGCAACGTATGTTTGATATAAGAATTTGAAAAGAGTAAGTTAGTTGTAAATTTACCTAATGTAGCAACTGTATCTGTAGTTACTCCAGTAATATTAATTGTATCATTGTTAATAATTGACAAATTTTTATTAAGAGAAGAAATTTTAATTAACGAAATGTCGGCTTGTGTATCGACTAGAAATGTAAAAAATTTGTTAGAGCCAGTGATATTTATTTGTATAAAATCGGAATAATTTAAGTTAAGACAATAAACGTTTTTAGACGAAAACCTGTTAGCTGAATCAGTTAGTAATTTGTCTCGTCCTCCCTCAGTGTTCGCTCCTGAGGGGCTTCCCTGTTTAAAGCCCGGACGCTTGCATTTCTACCTCTATTATTGGAAGTGTTAGAACCGTTATTATTGCTAGTACGACTATTGTTGCTATTATTATTATTGTTAGACTGATTCCGATTTCCGCCGCCGGAACGGAAATTTTGCCTTCGATTGCCGCGATTGAAGTTGTTGCCATAGTTACTGTTAATAAAAGATGGTCTATTTTGTCTATAATTGTTAAAGTTACGACTTTGATTTTGGAAGTTTCGACCTCGGTTATTACTTTGATAATTTCTAAAATTGTTATTGTTCCGCGCCCTAACTGCTAAAACTTGACGTTCTTTTATTTCATTTGATTGTTCTACAATCAGTTTAGCTACTACGTCATTGGAATCAGAAAAATTGGTTGAAGCGAGAATTGATTTGACTAAACTGGTTTTTGCGTTCAATCGGCAAACGTTAACTGTTTGCTCGATGGCCATTTCATGGGCTTTGGCCTGAGTAATCCCTTCGATAATGAGCGAACGCTCTAAAGCATCAGACAATTCCTCGACGCGTTTTGCAAAATCGGTGTAATTATTGTTATTAACTTGCAAAGCTGCAATTTTCCCGGCCACAACTTTGGAGTTGTCGGGTTTTATACGGTTACGTAGTGCTATTTTTATATCATTAACTGAAAGTGCTTGAGTTGGTATCGCTTCTCGAGCTTTACCATCGAGTTTGGATTTAATATATGAAATACAAATGCCAATTAAATTTTCGTCGACAAATTCTTCGATTAACTCAATTTTATTAATGAAAGATTCACGACCTAGGGGCTCACCGCTATAATTTTCACGCATAATACCAGCACACATGCTGATAAACGATCTTTTTTCCTCAGGAGTTGTCATATTTGTATCGGAATTAGGAGGATTTGAAATATGTGTTTCTGGCAATTCCTCAAATCCGTGAAATTCTCCGGACAAAGAAAGTCTAACAACAAGGTTTTTGATTGTACTGGGCGAATATGTGGTTGAGCCTTCTGAAACTGGGCTTTTAAAATCAAGATTTTCGGAATCGGAACTTTCGGAATTAAAATTTTTGGAATTGGAATCTGAATTTTCGGAATCTGAGTCTTGCCCTGAAATTCTGGGAACTACTTTTTTGTTTCTAAGAAACATATGTAGTAGGAAGCAAAGAAGAAATATTTGAATTGATTAAAGTCGAATTTGTAGAAATTGCTTACGAAAATTTAACAGACATTGAAATTGAATTGAATGCTGATGTGAAATTGAAAGAATTATCCGGCAATTTAATGAAAGACTGAATATTTAATGATAAATTGAATGTATATAGAAGAATTTAGTTTAAATTGATTTCAAAGGAAAGTATTTTATTTTGGTAAAAGGACTTGGCTGTTGATAACGGAAGCACCGCTTTATTAAAAAGATCTCAATGTGCTTGTGTTATTACGGACGTACCGATTTTATTAAAATTGTATGGTTTTATTTTTATAGATACGGGCGCACCGCATCTTTTCAAATTTGTAATATGAATATCCTCGGACGCATCGGGATTAAAAAAAAATTTCATTGGTTGTTTACGGGACCACCGTTTATTACGCAAAGAAAATCTTTTTGGTTAATTACGGAACCACCGTTTTATGCAAAAAAATTATTCTTCATTTTATTTTTTTGTATTGTTTTTGATGAAGCCCACCGTAGGGCAGAGTGGGACTAAATCCGCAAAATTGATAAAAATTATTTAATTTGTATTTTTTTTTTTTTTGAAGATGGCAACTGCTTTTAATTTTTTTCAGAAAATTTACCAGTTGAACTGGTTAGAGAAAACTCAAAAAAAATTTTTTCGGTGTTTTTCCAACTCTGTCCCACTGTGCCTACCCGTAAGTTCACACATATATATGTATATGTAATTGGGTTATTTAATGCTTTCCGTAAATGATAAAAACCAGTTTTATATATATAATGTAAAGTATTTTGTAATAATTGTGAAAGTAGAAAAGTGAGAAAATATATGTAATATGTAATATAACTGTTTTAATTTTAATATTTATGAAACGTATGAAAAATGTAATTTTGTATAAATCTTTATGTATATGAATATAAAAAATGATTTTCGCACACTGCGCGTCATACCGACTTCTGCTTTGTTTGGTTTGCCGCTTGATGCTCTGTTGCTGCGCTTGGAATTCTGCTACTGCATCTGATGTTCTGCTGCTTTAGTTGCTGTTGTCGATGGCGTCACTCGTCTTCCGCTATTCGGTTTTCCTTTGGTGTACGGTGGTTTTCCGTTATTGTGGTGGCGTGGCTAGTGCTGTTTTTTCCACTAGTTATTTGGTACAGTTAGTTTGATATTTTATTACAGTTTATGTATCTTTTTCTAATTATTTCCGTTCTTTATTAATTCTTTTTATTATATTTTTCTGTTACCTGCTTTTATTTTTCTTATTTTTCTGCACTAGCCACGGGCAAAGAAACCACCGCCACTGCCATATTTATGATGGATCTTTGAAGATTTAAATTTTTAATGTAGGCTGTTGTTTTTTTTTTGTTGAAAATGTTTAGATATTTATATGTTTTAATAAGTTTTATAAAATTTTTTATTTTTGATTTTTTACTTTTTTTTGTAGATTTTTTTTAAATGTTTTGTAATTTTTTTGTAATGGTTTTTCAAATTTTGTAATTTTTTTTTGTTTGTAATTTTTATAGTTTTCAAAGGAACATTTTTTTGTAATGGTATTTCAAATTTTGTAATTTTTATAGTTTTCAAGGGAACATTTTTTTGTGCAGTTTTTAAATTTTTTTTTTGTAAGATTTTTGCATTTTTATATATTTTTTGTAATGGTTTTTAAATTTGTAATTTTTTTGTAGATTTTTAAATGGTATTAAAATTTTTTTGTATGGTTTTTGTAAGTTTTGTATTTTTTGGATTTTTATGGTTTTTTTGTAGATTTTGTGTAAATTAAATTTCAAAATTTTTTTTTTTAATTTAATGGTTTTATTTAAAACTTTGTGTTTACACGTTTTAGTTCTTAGTTTCTAGTTTCTTCTTTTAACTTCGATTTTAATTTCTATTAACTTAGACTTTTCAATTTAGTTCGCGTGTGTAATTTTACACTAGATATAATTTAAGTTTCTTTTTATATGTCAGTCACGGTGGCCGGCTCAATTCAACTGTGCAAAACGAACTCGTTCGGGTTCGTTTTTTCACCCACGCTCAGCGGCCATCATTTTTACTGCTCAATGCAATTGGTCCTGCTGAGTGCAATTGGCATTGCTGTTCAGCAATAGCTGACAGCGATGCCACTTGCACGCAGGGGTGTGTTTTTGCGTAAAGGCGGGTAACGCAGTGCGGTTATAATTTCAATACACATTACCCTCAGATGCAACTGAAATATGTGTCTATGTTTCACCTCTATGTATTAACTCAACAAATGGTATGTGTCCGCTATTCACCGCAACCGTTACAGCTATAGGATCTACAGTATGGCCAAAGGAGGTTTGTGTCTCCGCTTTTCGGTACAACATGTTCTGTAGCTAGTTGCCGCTAGATGGGTCTCCAAAGCAAACGTAAACGTTCGAGTGGGAAGTGCTGCATGCATCACTCATACATATAACCCATTGCTGATCGTTCTCCAATAAATGCAGTGCTTGACACGAACTTCGGAACGTAGTGGGCGCGATGATGTTTACTATTTTCAATTGCTGGAAAGATGTAGGATCAGGCTGATTTACCAGCAGCATGCGTAGGAAAAAACATTCATTCTGCTTAGGATGTACTGTATAAAGTCTTCCAATTGTGTTTTCTTGCACCTATGACTAGCTCCCCTCGCCTGCCACTTGCGAATGCTTTTGTAGTTGCGTTCCACGTGTAAAAAGACTTTCTTTCTGTTTCGATGTCAAAAACTGCCATTTCGCTGCCTTTACTCACATACTTACAGATGTATTTTAATGATTTGACAGAATTGCAATATTCTACGTTTATGTGCGCTTTGTATGTATTTGGCAACAGAGGCGAATATGGAACCACCAAACGGTTGTCTACGCCAATATCACCATTTCGCGTATTTAAAGTTGCCCGATTTCCACCATCTTCAATTGATCGCCTTTTATAGAGGGGATATCCATCGTCTCCTGTCACCCTGTTGACTACAAATGCTCTAGGATATCATTTAGATCATTTTCCGTCTATCATGTACGGTGAATTTAGAGTACCGCATGGTCCAAGTATCATGTTTTTGATAACTATTGCATGCAAATCTACATCGAGGTTTTCTCTAGGAATCTCAGCGCATATCACATCGTCGATTTCATTTGAGATTATCTTATCATATAGCCAGAATAATATATGCGCATGTGGCAGTCCTCTCTTTTGCCATTCTAAAGAATACGTCCAGCAGCGAACACTTCCCAACACTTCGTTTTTCACAATCCAATTTTTCAACGACTTAAGCTTTTGTCTAAAAACACATGCTGTTATGTCACGCCTATCTACAGGCGACTGTCCACTAAGTAAAAGCTGCTTTATTATCCTAAAACGGATAACACGTGAACATCACAAATAAGTCTGGACGCCCATAAGAACGAGCATATGCCATGGCGTCTGAGCGATATCGGTTAATAAATCGACCCAGTCTAATGTACATAAAAACATTAATTAACTTACATTTTAAGCTGCACTTGCAAGACTAACATTTATCAAAACAATTATAAAATGAAACAGCGATTGATAATCTAAACAGAAAGTATAAACAAATGAAAGAACCGTAATTGTAAACAAAAGACTTTCACAAAGACAAAGTATTAGACGGCGAATACGTAAATGCGTGGTCATCCCAGCATTACAGTGTTATTTTAAAACGAAGACGAAGCCTTTTTATTTGTGTGGGTGGGTAAAAAATGTGTCACGAATGTTTGTTGATCCTAATTAGGTTGAGGTAGACATGTGAACAATTCGCGATGTCCGTTTTAAAATTCATCCTCTTATCATTAGGGGTGCGCTCTATGTGTAGATTTCTAACATGAAGCGTTTATTATAATTTCTCTCCTCTTCTAGAATAGTGACATTCTCATAGTCCGGGAATGTCCTGTATCTTGGCAGTGTGAAGTTAAAGCTGTTTTGTTGTCCGCAAAATTGTTCCTTAATTCGTCTTTTTTCATGTTGTGAGTAGAAATTTATGAGCCTCCCCGAGGCTGTTGGTTTTTGGTGCCTATCTATGGTTAAGAAATTAATCCTCCTGATGACCAATGTATCCAAGAATGGTTCTAGTTCAAGTTCAAGTTTATTTCATTAATTTTGTATATGTGAGACTATTGTCTTTTAAAGTACATCAACTTGATGAAATCAACATCTAAGATGAATAGTAATTATCGCCTTAAATTTAAGAAATAAATACATATTAATGATAAGTAACAAAAAAAAAAAAAAAACAAGTAAGGAACGCTAAGTTCGGGTGTAACCGAACATTACATACTCAGCTGAGAGCTATGTAGATAAAATAAGGGAAAATTACCATGTAGGAAAATGAACCTAGGGTAACCCTGGAATGTTTTTGTATGACATGTGTATCAAATGGAAGGTATTAAAGAGTATTTTAAGAAGGAGTGGGCCATAGTTCTATAGGTAGACGCCATTTAGGGATATCGCCAAAAAGGTGGGCCAGGGCTGACTCTAGAATTTGTTTGTACGATATGGGTATCAAATGAAAGATGTTAATGAGAATTTTAAAAGGCGTGGGCTTAGTTCGAGTGGGCGCCCGCCTCTTCGAGATATCGCCATAATGGTGAACCAGGGGTGACTCTAGAATTTGTTTGTACGATATTGGTATCAAACGAAAGGTGTTAATGAGTATTTTAAAAGGGAGTGGGCCTTAGTTCTATAGGTGGACGCCTAGATATCGCCATAAAGGTGGGCCAGGGGTGACTCTAGAATGCGTTTGTACAATATTGGTATCAAACGAAAGGTGTTAATTAGAATTTTAAAAGGGAGTGGGCCTTAGTTCTATGGGTGGACGCTTTTTCGAGATATCGCCATAAAGGTGGACCAGGAGTGACTCTAGAATTTTTGTCTACGATATGGGTATCAAATGAAAGGTGTTAATGAGTATTTTAAAAGGGAGTGGGCCTTAGTTCTATAGGTGGACACCTTTTCGATATATCGTTATAAAGTGGACCAGGGTTGACTCTAGAATGCGTTTGTACAATATGGGTATCAAACAAAAAGTGATGATGAGTATTTTAAAAGGGAGTGGGCCTAAATTAAATTTTTTTTTTAAGCGGGCGTGGTCGTTCTTCGATTTTACTAATTTTTATTTTTTTATACATATAGTAACAGGAGTAACGTTCTTGCCAAATTTCATCATGATATCTTCAACGACTGCCAAATTACAGCTTGCAAAACTTTTAAATTACCTTCTTTTAAAAGTTGGCGGTGCCACACCCATTGTCCAAAATTTTACAAATTTTCTATTCTGCGGCATAAGTTCAACTCACCTACCAGGTTTCATCGCTTTACCCGTCTTTGGTAATGAATTATCGCACTTTTCGATATCGAAAAAGTGGGCGTGGTTATAGTCCGATTTCGTTCATTTTAAATAGCGATCTGAGACGAGTGCCCAGGAACCAACATACCAAATTTCACCAAGATACCTCAAAATTTACTCAAGTTATCGTGTTAACGGACGGACGGACGAACGGACGGACGGGCATGGCTCAATCAAATTTTTTTTCGATACTGATGATTTCGATATATGGAAGTCTATATCTATCTCGATTCTTTTATACCTGTACAATCAACCGTTATCCAATCAAAGTTATTATACTCTGTGAGCTCTGCTCAATAAAAACAAGTAAGGAAGGCTAACTTCGGGTGTAACCGAACATTACATACTCAGCTGAGAGCTATGGTGACAAAATAAGGGCAAATAACCATGTAGGAAAATGAACCTAGAGTAACTCTGGAATGTCTTTGTATGACATGTGCGTCAAATGGAAGGTATTAAAGAATATTTTAAGAGGGAGTGGGCCATAGTTCTATAGGTGGACGCCATTTAGGGATATCGCCATAAAGGTGGACCAGGGCTTACTCTAGAATCTGTTTGTACGATATGGGTATCAAATGAAAGGTGTTAATGAGTATTTTAAAAGGGCGTGGGCTCAGTTCTATAGGTTGACGCCTTTTCCAGATATCGCCATAAAGGTGGACCAAGGGTGACTCTAGAATTTGTTTGTACGATATGGGTATCAAATGAAAGGTGTTAATGAGAATTTTAAAAGGGAGTGGGCCTTAGTTCTATAGGTGAACGCCTTTTCGAGATATCTCCATAAAGGTGGACCAGGGCTGACTCTAGAATCTGTTTGTACGATATGGGTATCAAATGAAAGGTGTTAATGAGTATTTTAAAAGGATGTGGGCTCAGTTCTATAGGTTGACGCCTTTTCCAGATATCGCCATAAAGGTAGACCAAGGGTGACTCTAGAATTTGTTTGTACGATATGGGTATCAAATGAAAGGTGTTAATGAGAATTTTAAAAGGGAGTGGGCCTTAGTTCTATAGGTGAACGCCTTTTCGAGATATCTCCATAAATGTGGACCAGGGGTGACTCTAGAATTTGTTTGTACGATATGTGTATCAAATGAAAGGTGTTAATGAGTATTTTAAAAGGGCGTGGGCTTAGTTCTATAGGTGGACGCCTTTTCCAGATATCGGCATAAAGGTAGACCAAGGGTAACTCTAGAATTTCTTTCTACGATATGGGTATCAAATGAAAGGTGTTAATGAATATTTTAAAAGCGAGGGCCTTAGTTTTATAGGTGGACGCCTTTTCGAGATATCTCCATAAAGGTGGACCAGGGTTGACTCTAGAATTTGTTTGTACGATATGGGTATCAAATTAATGGTATTAATGAGGGTTTTAAAAGGGAGTGGCCGTTAGTTGTATATGTGAAGGCGTTTTCGAGATATCGACCAAAATTTCGACCAGGGTGACCCAGAACATCATCTGTCGGATACCGCTAATTTTTTTATATATGTAATACCACGAATAGTATTCCTGCCAAGATTCCAACGGCTTTTGATTTGGCCCCACAGAACTTTTTCATTTTCTTCTACTTAATATGGTAGGTGTCACACCCATTTTACAAAGTTTTTTTCTAAAGTTATATTTTGCGTCAATAAACCAATCCAATTACCATGTTTCATCCCTTTTTTCGTATTTGGTATAGAATTATGGCATTTTTTTTTTAATTTTTCGTAATTTTCGATATCGAAAAAGTGGGCGTGGTCATAGTCGGATTTCGGTCAATTTTTATACCAATACAAAGTGAGTTCAGATAAGTACGTGAACTGGGTTTAGTAAAGATATATCGATTTTTGTTCAAGTTATCGGGTTAACGGCCGAGCGGAAGGACAGACGGTCGACTGTGTATAAAAACTGGGCGTGGCTTCAACCGATTTCGCCCTTTTTCACAGAAAATAGTTATCGTCCTAGAATCTAAGCCCCTACCAAATTTTACAAGGATTGGTAAATTTTTGTTCGACTTATGACATTAAAAGTATCCTAGACATATTAAATGAAAAAGGGCGAAGCCACGCGCATTTTGAAATTTTCTTTTATTTTTGTATTTTGTTGCATCATATCATTATTGGAGTTGAATGTTGACGTAATTTACTTATGTACTGTAAAAATATTAAATATTTTGTTAAAATTTGACTTAAAAAAAATTTGTTTAAAGTGGGCGTGGTCGTTGTCCGATTTTGATAATTTTTATTAAGCATACATATGTAGTAGGAGTAACGTTCCCGCCAAATTTCATCATGATATCTTCAACGACTGCCAAATTACAGCTTGCAAAACTTTTAAATTACCTTCTTTTAAAAGTGGGCGGTGCCACGCCCGTTGTCCAAACTTTTACTAATTTTCTATTTTGCATCATAAGTTCAACTCACGTACCAGTTTCATCGCTTTATCCGTCTTTGGTAATGAATTGTCGCACTTTTTATGTTTTTCGAAATTTTCGATATCGAAAAAGTGGGCGTGGTTATAGTCCGATATCGTTCATTTTAAATAGTGATCTGAGATGAGTGCCCTGGAACCTACATACCAAATTTCATCAAGATACCTCAAAATTAACTCAAGTTATCGTGTTAAGGGATGGACGGACGGACATGGCTCAATCAAATTTTTTTTCGATACTGATGATTTTGATATATGGAAGGCTATATCTATCTCGATTCCTGTATACCTGTACAACCAACCGTTATCCAATTAAAGTTATTATACTCTGTGAGCTCTGCTCAACTGAGTATAAAAATAAATAAATTGCCAGTGTAAGTGGAAACAACCAATATAGATGAAATAAGAGAAGAGAAAAAGAAGGTAATGACAGTATTACTGAAGTTGTAGGAACCAATTAAAATGTATGTTTGTATTTTATTGGAAAAATTCAATGAAAGCCAATTTAAAGCGCTTAGTATTGCGTTCATTTTTAATTTGATTAGGTAAAGAGTTCCATAGTTTGATGGCACTGACAAAGAATGTTCTGGTAGATGTAAGATATTTATAGCGAGGCACAATAAGATTACGGGTCCTGTCTGATGTTGAAAAGCATAACTTTACATATAGGTATTCTGGCTGCCTGTTCTGAATTAATTGGTTTAAAAACACTACGTTTCGGTAATTTAGAAAGCTCACAAGACTGCAGTTAAATATTTTGGCGGAAAATTTCGATACGTGATCAAATTTACGTTTGAAAAGCTATTTATCTTGCGCAATTGTTCAAAGCAAGTTGTAGCCTATTCTGTGAGTCGCAATCCAGATTACCGAAACCAGCTGCTCCAAACGATATCAATGGAACTATGAGAGTTCGCACCAGTTTCAATTTCACACTAATTGGAATAAAGTCGGCTGTGTACCACAACTTCCTCAATACGAAATAGATTTTGTGTAAAATATAGCTAAATGGTCCTTACACGCCAGGTATGAGTTTAGTTTAAGCCCAAGGCTAGTAACCACAGACTCATAACTAATGGTATGTAATGATAAAGATGGCAATGATCGCACTAGCTGCCATGAATAGGTAAAGCAGATGGCCTTAGTCTTTGTTGCGTTTAAATTAAATTTGTTATTATTTGCCCATAAAGAGATACTTTCAAGATCTTCATTCATTCTGAAAACTGGGTCCTCTGACAGGCCAATCGGACGAGACAAATATACCTGTGCGTCGTCTGCATACAAATGTATTGATACGCTCTTGCAACAATGGGTCATATCGTTTATAAACATTGAGAACAAAATTGGACCAAGTATAGATCTCTGTGGTACCCCCGCATCCAGGCGCTTCATCTCAGAACAGCTATTATCAACCACTACTTTCTCCCACCGATTTCACTTTCTAGCAATTTCACAGCATTATTAGAGAATCCGAAATATTTACCAATTTTCAACAAAAGGATAGAATGATCCACCGTATCGAAAGCTTTGGAGAAATCCAAAAGCATTAGAACGGTTAGATCACCTCTGTCATAAGCTGGCCGGATGTCTTCAAAAATTTTAAGCAAGGCAGAATTACAGCTATGGAGGGCTCTGTATCCAATGTGATTTTCGTTCATAAGCTTATTGGTATTAAGGTAATCCATAAGTTTTGCGACCATCATTTTCTCCCATACTTTTGATAAGACCGGCAGAATGCTTATTGGACGAAAATCAGTTGATAAAATTGCCGACGGTTTCTTAGCAACTGGACTAACTTTAGCTATTTTCCAAGAATCGGGAAAGGTTGAAGTTGTGATAGAAAAATTGATTATGTGAGTGAGAGACGAGACTATGTTGTGGATGATTAGTTTAAAAATCTAAGACTTATACCATCCCCTCCAATGGCGCCTAAAAATCATATCCACACCATTAGGAATAAAACTACATACAGAGTGTATGTGCCTACATGGTGATCAAAAGGAATATAAGCAAAAAGGCAACTCTTAGAGACCAATTGTACAGCGAACAACGGAACATTCATCTGGCTTAGCAGCTAAAGGCTTGCACTGATATGAATGTTGGAGATTCGAGTTCAATGCTCAGCTCCCGAAAAGCTAGCTGATGAAGAAGTGAAATTTAGAAACATGTCCTAGTAACCATCGCCGTTTGTAAACTTACAATTTTTCTCTAATATCAATTACAAAAACCATTGTATAAAGCAATATGAGCAACGCTCGCTATTTAATTACATATGATCATATTGATATAATAGTAACAGCGGAAGTATTAAAAACAAATACTGTAAAAATCCGAACAAATGTTACTAAGCTTTCAAAAGCGCGCCTAAAAATCATATCCACACCATTAGGAATAAAACTACATACAGAGTGTATGTGCCTACATGGTGATCAAAAGGAATATAAATAAAAAGGCAACTCTTAGAGACCAATTGTACAGCGAACAACGGGAAATTCATATGGCTTAGCAGCTAAAGGCTTGCACTGATATGAATGTTGGAGATTCGAGTTCAACGCTCAGCTCCCGAAAAGCTAGCTGATGAAGAAGTGAAATTTAGAAACATGTCCTAGTAACCATCGCCGTTTGTAAACTTACAATTTTTCTCTAATATCAATTACAAAAAGGCATTCAATTTAGTTGAAAGCATAATTTTTATTACATCATTCTCTGTTACTGCATTAAAGTGGAAAGCATTTACCGGATTATAAACCAAATTTTCATTGATTTTGAAATTACCACTATTTTTGAATTTGCTTGACTGTAAGAAGAAGTCGTTCATGAAATCTGGGTCCAAGTTACAACCTGAGTTAGTTTTCCCTCCTATACCTATGGATTTAAAATTTTTCCACAGACTTTTAGTCAGTAAGTCAGTATCAAGCTTTGACTGGAAAAATCGTCTTTTCGAAATTCTTAGTAACGATGTAGCTTGACTTCTGGCTTGGCGATAAAATCCAACTAGTGTCTGTAGGATTTCTCTTCCAACCGTTGTAAAACTTGTTACGTGATTTAACAGCCAACATAACATCTCTAGTAAACCACGGCTGTTGCTTGCTTCGAACTCTTACTTCCTTGAGCGGTATATATTTATTAAATAAATAAATAATTTGATCCGCAAGAAAGTTAAGTTTTTCATTTATATTAGGAAACATCCATACGCATTTCCAATTTAGAATATTAGCTACATACGCAAGCTCAGAAAAGTTAACCGCCGCAAAGTCTCGATAATGAAAATGAATTGGAGTTGTGCAATTGGGGTCAATATTATAAGAAAGAAACAACATGTCATGGTCTGATACTCCTGCAAACGAAAATTGGTCATAATGAAGCACGTCGGAATTTTGGATGTACATATCAAGTCTAGCATGCTAGGTTTGCAGTTTGATGACAACCGAGTGGGAAATTTATTAAATCTCTTAATTTCAAAGATCGCAAATCGTTGTTAAGCATGTCAACATTTAAGTCCCCACAAAGTAAAATATGTTCATACGCGTGTGAAAGTTGTGCTAAATGCGAAAACAGGGAATCTAATTCAAGCAATTTACTAGGGTTGTATGCGCATAAAATTAGACACTTCGTAAAGCTATCTCCGACCTCCATGATTATAAATTCAACGGGATCACTTACACTTGATTTATAAATCACTTTTTGGGGAATATTATTCTTGCAATATATGGCGACGCCGCCACCTCTAGCACCAGTTTTCCTATCGTTTCTTGTTACCCTGTAACCACGTAACTCATACACACTATCGCCAATATCTTCATTAAACCACGTCTCTGTAACGTATATCATATTAATTTTTAAGTTTTCTAAAATATAGTTCAAGTAACCAAGCTTGGGCATATTTAAGCTACGGGCATTTATATGGCATAGCTGAAAGCCTTGGTGACTTTTGCTTACATTATTTAACATAAATTTAACACATCCGCTGTCAGTTTTCAAACACTCATTTATGCTAACCATGGTCATAAACGTATCTAGCACTGTATAATTGGCCTTCAGCAGTGGAATGGCTCAAATCAGAACGAAGTGAAAAAAATGGAAAAAGATCATACATTTTTATACATACATCTGTGAGAGAGAAAGATAGGTACATTGAATAAGAATTAAAAAGAAATTAAAGATTGTAAACATAGCGGAACGATACAAGGTGGCAGCATGGTGACATACCTACAAACATAAATAAAAATTTCATGTACTTTGTTTTTGTAAATTCGATGGACAAATGTCAAAATCGTACTGCACCGTATTTTGATGTATCAAATCAAATAAAAAAAAGCTAAAAATCAGCTGTCCCATGCTGCCACCTTGTATCGTTGCGCCATGATTGTAAACATGTTATTTTCGTATGAGTGATATATTATGTGGTCTTTCGGCGGTATTCTTTGCCTCGCTGACAATGGCATAATATCGCTTTTGCTGTTCACACGTATCGGCTCTTTACTTCGCTGCACTCTTACATATATTTTGCCTCTTAAACTAAAAGCAGATGCTATTAGTTTTTGACGTTTCAGCATTGTGGCATGGTACATGACTTCTCTATTTCGTTTAGTTAAATTCTCATGTACAAAAATATTGCCATAGCCAACTTCGTCGATGTCATAGAGTATTAACGACCTTTTCTTCGATTTGCAGAACGCAGTAATAGCTTTAAGCTGCAGATTTTGGTGCTTTATCGGTAACCGTATCGGTAACCTTATAACAGCTGATTCGACCAAGCTTATGAGAATCAATGCAATCGATTATTGGTGCCGCTAAGGTCGTAACCGTATCGTAGCCAACCAATTGGTTTTTGGTTTACCGTCGTAACGATGAACAGCTGATTACGTTAGGGATACGACTAATGCGATACGACAAACGGCACCAATGACTACAGCTTTAAGTAGTTGACGTCTGTCGTGCTCTGTGTTGAGTTTAATTAGAATGGAAGCGGGACTGGATCTGTTGTTATTGTTGCTTGCGCGCATACGAAAGAATTGCCACAACATAGGAGGCTCAATATATATAACACGACACAGCTTTGAAAATATATCGCTGATATTTTCATCCCTAGTAGGCGGTATTCCTATCAAGACGATATAAGTGGAGACCGCATTTTCTTCAAGTTTTTGAATCTCTTCACCCATATCATTTGCTTTGCGTTTTAACAAATCCAATTCCATGTATACGTTTTCCACGCCTTCCACTCATTCTTCAATTTTTCCAATACGTTCCTTTGCATTCGCTAACTCACCGGCTATCTCGCTCATTCACTGCATAACCCTGTCCTCTAGAATCCTCATGAACACGGTAAGCTGCTTTATAATACTTTATCCATGCTTTTTCAATTTTTCCTCCCACATATTAAAAAGCTGGTCAGTAACAATACTTTCCCCTTTACGCTCTACAGGTCGGTTGGTGTTATTTGTACCGGGCGATAGAGTATTATTTGTTGTTTTTAGCAACTGTTGTTGTTGTTGTTTTCTTGTTGTCATACTTCAAGACTCGAAAGGCATTGTATGTGTGTACGAAAGTATTTTGTTAAGAATATACGGAAGATGATTAAAGCAGAAAATAAATTGTCTATATTTATATTTTAACTTTTAAATAAAGCCGGTAGAAACTATATTGATGCAAATATCGCAAGTTGTGTTAAATTTGCATATCAGCACAATTTCAGTAAGATTAATTCACTGTATACAGCGGAAAACTTTGATTTTTCGTCAGCGAAAATTTACACGACTACTCAGCTTTGAGCATTTCTAATTTACCAAAATAACAAGTAAGGAAGGTTAAGTTCGGGTGTAACCGAACATTACATACTCAGTTGAGAGCTATGGTGACAACATAAGAGAAAATAACCATGTAGGAAAATGAACCGCGGGTAATCCTGGAATGTGTTTGTATGACATGGGTATCAAATGAAAGGTATTAAAGAGTATTTTATGAGGGAGTGGGCCATAGTTCTATAGGTGGACGCCATTTAGGGATATCGCCATAAAGGTGGATCAGGGTTGACTCTAGAATTTGTTTGTACGATATGGGTATCAAATGAAAGGTGTTAATGAGTATTTTAAAAGGGTGTGATCCTTAGTTCCATAGGTGGACGCCGTTTCGAGATATCGCTATAAAGGTGGACCAGGGGTGACCCTAGAATTTGTTTGCACGATATGGGTATCAAATGAAAGGGGTTAATGAACATTTTAAAAGGGAGTGGGCCTTAGTTCTATAGGTGGACGTCTTTTCGAGATATCGCCATAAAGGTGGACCAGGGGTGACTCTAGAATGCGTTTGTACAATATGGGTATCAAACGAAATGTGCTAATGAGTAATTAAAAAGGGCGTGGGGTTTAGTTCTATAGGTGGACGCCTTTTCGAGATATCGCCATTAAGGTAGACCAGGGGTGACTCTAGAATGTGTTTGTACGATATGGGTATCAAATTAAAGGTATTAATGAGGGTTTTAAAAGGGAGTGGTGGTAGTTGTATAGGTGGTCGCCTTTTCGAGATTTCGGCATAAAGGTGGACCAGGGGTGACTCTAGAATGCGTTTGTACAATATGGGTATCAAACGAAAGGTGTTAATGAGTATTTTAAAAGGGCGTGGGGCTTAGTTCAATAGGTGGACGACTTTTCGAGATATCGCCATAAAGGTGGCCCATGGGTGACTCTAGAATGTGTTTTACGATATGGTTATCAAATTAAAGGTATTAATGAGGGTTTTAAAAGGGAGTGGTGGTAGTTGTATAGGTGGTCGCCTTTTCGAGATATCGGCATAAACGTGGACCAGGGATGACTCTAGAATTTGTTTGTACGACATGGGTATCAAATGAAAGGGGTTAATGAGCATTTTAAAAGGGAGTGATCCTTAGTTCCATAGGTGGACGCCGTTTCGAGATATCGCCATAAAGGTGGACCAGGGGTGACCCTAGAATTTGTTTGTACGATATGGTTATCAAATGAAAAGGGTTAATGAGCATTTTAAAAGGGAGTGGACCTTAGTTCTATAGGTGGACGCCTTTTCGAAATACCGCCATGAAGGTTAACCAGGGGTGACTCTAGAATGCGTTTGTACAATATGGGTATCAAACGAAAGGTTTTAATGAGTATTTCAAAATGGCGTGGAGCTTAGTTCTATAGGTGGACGCCTTTTCGATATATCGCCATAAAGGTGGACCAGGGGTGACTCTAGACTTTGTTTGTACGATATGGGTATCAAATGCAAGGTGTTAATTAGTCTTTTTAAAAGGGAGTGGGCCTTAGTTCTATAGGTGGTCGCCTTTTCAAGATATCGCCATAAAGGTGGACCAGGGGTGACTCTAGAATATGTTTGTACGATATGGGTATCAAATGAAAGGTGTTAATGAGTATTTTAAAAGGGTGTGGGGCTTAGTTCTATAGGTGGACGCCTTTTCGATATATCGCCATAAAGGTGGACCAGGGATGACTCTAGAAACTGTTTGTACGATATGGGTATCAAATTAAAGGTATTAATGAGGCTTTTAAAAGGTAGTGGTGGTAGTTGTATATGTGAAGGCGATTTCGAGATATCGACCAAAATGTGGAACAGAGTGACCCAGAAAATCATCTGTTGGATACCGCTAATTTATTTATATATATAATACCACGAACAGTATTTCTGCCAAGATTTCAAAGGGTTTTTATTTCGCCCTGCAGAACTTTTTCATTTCATTATACTTAATATGGTAGGTGTCACACCCATTTTACAAAGTTTTATTCTAAAGTTATGCGTCAATAAACCAATCCAAATACCATGTTTCATCCCTTTTTTCGTATTTTATATAGAATTAAGGCATTTTTTTCGTTTTTGGTAATTTTCGATATCGAAAAAGTGGGCGTGGTCATAGTCGGATTTCGGCCATTTTTTATACCAATACAAAGTGAGTTCAGATAAGTACGTGAACTGAGTTTAGTAAAGATATATCGATTTTTGCTCAAGTTATCGTGTTAACGGCTTGCGGAAGGACAGACGGTCGACTGTGTATAAAAACTGAGCGTGGCTTCAACCGATTTCGCCCTTTTTCACAGAAATAAGTTATTGTCCCAGAATCTAAGCCCTACCAAATTTCGCAAGGATTGGTAAATTTTTGTTGGACTTATGGCATTAAAATTGTCCTAGACAAATTAAGTGAAAAAGGGCGGACCCACGCCCATTTTGAAATTTTCTTTTATTTTTGCATTTTGTTGCACCATATCATTACTGGAGTTGAATGTTGACATAATTTACTTATATACTGTAAAGATATAAAAATTTTTGTTAAAATTTGACTTAAACAATTTTTTTTAAAAGTGGGCGTGGTCTTTCTCCGATTTTGCCAATTTTAATTAAGCATACATATGGTAATAGGGGTAACGTTCCTGCCAAATTTCATCATTATATCTTCAACGGCTGCCAAATTACAGCTTGCAAAATTTTAAATTTCCTTCTTTTAAAAGTGGGAGGTGCCCCGCCCATTGTCCAAAATTTTACTAGTTTTCTATTCAGCGTCATCAGTTCAACTCACCTACCAAGTTTCATCGCTTTATCCGTCTTTGGTAATGAATTATCGCACTTTTTCGGTAAATTTTCGATATCGAAAAAGTGGGCGTGGTTATAGTCCGATATTGTTCATTTTAAATACCGATATGAGATGAGTGCTCAGGAACCTACGTACCAAATTTCATCAAGATACCTCAAAATTTACTCAAGTTATCGTGTTAACGGACATACGGACGGACGGACGGACATGGCTCAATCAAATTTTTTTCGATCCTGATTTTGATGATGATATATGGAAGTCTATATCTATCTCGATTCCTTTATACCTGTACAACCAACCGTTATCCAATCAAAGTTAGTATACTCTGTGAGATCTGCTCAACTGAGTATAAAAAGACGTGAATTTTTCTATTTCTACTGTGAATTTAATGGATCTGTAATATCCATTGAGTGTATTCAGCATTATGTTCGTATCTTCTGTTCTTATTATATCGAATAAGTGGTACACATACTTTGTTAGTAATCGTGGTTTGTTAACCGATTCAGTATCAAATCTGGTTAACAGTTCTTCCATCAAGATATCCGCTATTACAGGTGAAGCTGGTGATCCCATTGGCATTCCTGACCGTTGCTCGTATATTTTATCCTTGTACTTAAAATATCGATTTTCCTTGATACAGAACTTAACAACGGTCAAGAAAAGTTCTTTTGTCATGGACGTGTGTTCTTTTATCTGGCCGGAATGTCTGCCTTGTGTATTTTGGGCAGCCCATAAATTCTGGGCGGGTTTGCTGTTTACAATTAAGACGGAATTTTTCTTTTAGGTCGATGGATTTGTTGTTGTACAGCTTTTCTGCTATTTAATTATTTTTTTGTTGTGCCTACGGGTGGGGTCGCACTTCAACACTCTGTATGTGGAAATATCATTCACGATAGTCTGCAACTTTTTGTCGTATACTAACTTATCCACCACTACTGTGATGTTTCCCTTATCTTAAAATAAAAAATAAATGTTAGGCGCGATAACCTCCGAAGAGATCTTAGGCCGAGCTTCTCTACCAATTTGCGTCGTACTCCTTTTAATTTTTCCTACAAATTGGCGGGACTGGACCTATTTGTTTTATGCCGACTCCGAACGGCATCTGCAAGGCAGATGAGTTTTCAATGAGAGATATTCATGGCAGAAATACACTCGGAGTGCTTGCCAAACACTGCCGAGGGGCGACCCAGCTTAGAAAAATTTTCTTCTAATTGAGAAACCTTGTTTCTAAAATTTGGATATTGCTTTGCCCGGGGCGTGAACCCAGGATCATCGGTGTGATAGGCGGAGCACGCTGTTTCTCTTTTTCTTTCATTGTCTGTATGTAATTTTCTCCGTCAGCTATCATTTTGAACAGTGGAATTTCACTCACTTCTGTTGGCAACGCATTTTTAGGTCCTAGAGAAAGGAGCCACTGAATGTTTGTAGGTATTTGTGTGTTGGTCGTGTTGGAAAGCTATTCCGGTATCGTTAACTTGTGATGTTTTCATGTTCGTTGTGAGTTTGTTCATCAACAGTTCTTAGCTTTTGAAGAATTCCGTAGAGTCGTGTGTGTTGATGTGTTGTGTTATTTCTGTCCTTAATCTATTTACCTTTTCCTTTTTGACGAAGGAATTCGTGCTTTATTTGTATGATAATATTAGAAGTTTCCACTTGTCTTTTCCATGTATGTATTCACGATGTTTGGAAGTTTTGTTGGTATTTTGCTGTTGTTGATAATGTAAGTAATGTTTTTGGTCGCATTGCTGATAAATTTCGGTGTTATTCCGTTCCTCCTACACCTCTCCAGAAACAACCTAGACTCTGAAAGTCTTGTGGTCTGATGTGTAGTGCGTTTGTATTGTTTTACGCGTTTTCGGGTTTTGCTGTCATAACCTTTCTTGATGTTTTTGTACACGTTGGTGTCGTCTTCAACTTCTCGGTGTGCTCTCCGTTTTTCCATGATTCATTTTCTTTTTTGACCGTTCTTTAATTATGAAATTATAATTAGGTACAAAAAAAATCAAATTTTTCCTAAATATCTTTTCCTAAATCACGCTTTTAAAATGCAATTAACAAATTTCCTCTCGAAATATAAAAGCCCTTCAATTTCCATCTCATTCGTTAAGCCGTTTTCGAGTTTTGAAGCCTGTAAGAAACTCACACAAAATTTGTATATATATAGATTTCGAAAAAACTATTGTAATAAAAAATACTTACGATTTTCTTAACAGCGCAGTTCTGTACCAATAAAAAAAAAACGTAAAATACAATATGTCACACTTAAACAGCACAAAAAATTTGAATTTAAATTTGGAAAACTTACGAAGAAACAATACGTCACATTTACACAGCACAAATCTATTTGAATTTAAAAATCTAAATACTATGTAGTTTAAAGCTCGCATTCCTTTTTTCTTTGTATTATTTTCATGGACGTACATATGTATAATCCAAAGACATTGCTTTATTTTCTTTTTAATATCTATGTAATATACAGCATGCACTGATTTTTTTCGTTATATTATTTTAATGTAGATACGTATGTATAAGAGAAAAAGACCGTAGGCCATGTCTTTTCTTTATTAAATTTTAAATATTATATTTTTTCTAATAAGTAAGGAAAGCTAAGTTCGGGTGTTTACCGAACATTACATACTCAGCTGAGAGCTTTGGAGACAAAATTTTCTTTTTCATGGATACATACAAATGGTAATACTAAAAATTATCATCCGATTTCTTTCATTTTAAACAGCGATCTGAGATGAGTGCCAAGGAATCTACATACCAAATTTCATTAAGATACCTCAAAATTTACTCAAGTTATCGTGTTTACGGACAGCCGGATGGACGTACATGGCTTAATAATGGCTGCTCATCTGAGTATAATTATAGCTGCGTTGGTTTCGTAGATGGTTTATAAGTGGTTTTTAATTCCATATCACATACGTTTGGGAAATATCGACCAAATTGTGGACCAAGGGTGACGTTTTTTGGAACGATTTTCCTTCATCCTTTGTCAAATAAAAGAAATTTACCATGTAGGAAAATGAACCTAGGGTAACCCTGGAATGTGTTTGTATGACGTGGGTTCCAAATGAAAGGTATTAAAGAGTATTTTAAAAGGGAGTGATCCTTAGTTCTATAGGTGGACGCCTTTTCGAGATATCGCCATAAAGGTGGACCAGGGATTACTGCAGAATGTGTTTGTACGATATGGGTATCAAATTAAAGGTACAGAACATCATCTGTCGGGTACCGCTAATTTATTTATATATGTAATACCACAAACAGTATTCTTGCCATTGTTCCAAGGGCTTTTGATTCCGCCCTGCAGAAATTTTTAATTTCATCTTCTACTTAATATGGTAGGTGTCACACCCATTTTACAAAGTTTTTTTTTAAGTTAAATTTTGCGAAAAAACCAATCCAGTCACCATGTTCACATCCCTTTTTTCGTATTTGGTTTAGAATTATGGCATTCTTTTAATTTTTCGAAATTTTCGATATCGAAAAAGTGGGCGTGGTGATAGTCGGATATCGCCCATTTTTAATAACAAGATAAAGTGAGTTCATATAAGTACGTGAACTTTGCTCAAGTTATCGTGTTAACGGCCGAGCGGAAGGACAGACGGTCGGCTGTGTATAAAAACTGGGCGTGGCTTCAACCGATTTCGCCCATTTTCACAGAAAACAAAACAAGGGTTGGTAAATTTTTTTTCGACTTATGGCACTAAAAGTATTCTAGACAAATTAAATGAAAAAGGGCGGAGCCAAGCCCATTTTGAAATTTTCTTTTTTTTTTTGTAATTTGTTGAACCATATAATTACTGGAGTTGAATGTTGACATAATTTACTATTTAACTGTAAATATATTAAATTTTTTGTTAAAATTTTACTTAATTTTTTTTTTAAGTGGGCGTGTTTACCGTTTTGCCTTTACTTATTTTTATTTAGAACACATATAGTAATAGGAGTACCGTTTCTGCTAAATTTCATCATGACGACTGCCAAATTACAGCTTGCAAAACTTTAAATTTCCTTCTTTTAAAAGTGGGCGGTGCCACACCTATTGTTCAAAATTTTACAAATTTTCTATTCTGCGTCATAAGGTCAACCCATTTACCAAGTTTCATCGCTTTATTCCTGTTCAGTAATGAATTATCGCACATTTTCGGTTTTTCGAAATTTTCGATATCGAAAAAGTGGGCGTGGTTATAGTCCGATTTCGTTCATTTAAAATAGCGATCTGATATTAGTACCCAGGAACTTACATACCACATTTCAGTAAGATACCTCAAAACTTACTCAAGTTATCGTGTTTACGGACAGACGGACGGACGGTCGGACGGACATGGCTAAAAGAATTCCTTTTTTCGCCCAAATCATTTCGATATACAGAAGTTTATATCTATCTCGATTAGTTTATGCGATTACGGGGTACCGTTATGCGAACAAAATTAATATACTCTGTGAGCTGTGCTCTGCTGGGTATAAAAAGTGGAGCAACTTGCAACTTGATGGTTTACTATGGAAAATAAAGGTCTGTTTCTGATTACAAATCAATAACTTTTTTAATTCTGAATATTATGTTCTAAACTTTTGCACAAATATAGAACTGAGTATATGGCTTCAAATGGAATTTAATTTATTATGATTTAATTTAGAACCATACCTTAAAAAATAAAAGAAATTCAAAATTATCAAAAATATCCAATATTTATATTTTAACAATGAATACTATTATTTTAATGCCTACAAAAACCAAATATCAAATAGTACATCAAAATTTAAATAATAAAAACATAAATAATGGCGATTGAAATTGAACACAGATTAATTAGTTAATTGTAATATTTACTATTGTTATTGTACATATATGTTTATTATGTTATTTATGCTTGATGGACTTCGGGATGTAAAATTAATTCAATCAATTTCAAAAGATTTATGGCGTCTTCATCAAGTTCCTTGACGTTTTTAGTATATAGTTTTCTAATTATGGTTATGTAAGGATCTGAAATATACAGAAGAGTATGAAATACGTCCTCGTTTGTAGCGGATCTTGAGCATTTTCTACCTAGATGTAGACGAAATTTTTTATAATCCTTATTACGGGATTCTTGTGCATCTTCTGAAAGTTGACTAATAGGAAGTACTGCAAAATGCTGTATGACACTTTCTCCATGAATCAAAATATTGTGAACTTAAGATGCAATGTAGTACCATTCATAATTGCTCACATAAATCCTGGCAGTAGCCATAGCATAACTGCCAGATTTTTCAGCATTTATCATTACACCCGATGAAAGAGCTTGCAGAATTATGTAAAGTCGTTTAATCAAATTTATATCCACTCCTGTAATTTCAGCAGAGCAGCTTGCATTGCGAAAAAATCTTCTGGTAGTATTACCGTCATTAGTATTACTACTTACTTGTCTTAGTTTGTCGATGATCAATCCTACCTCTTCACGGAAACACCTTTGTACCAGGGTTTTCTTCTCTTGCTTTAGTCGTTTCTTTTCTTCGCTTGTGGCTGACCATGTTTGGAAAGACAAATTATATGAAATATGTAAAATCATTTCCATACAACGAATCCAGGCGTGCAATGAGACAGTCCGTATTGATAAGAATCTTCATTTTCAGGCCTAGCAGTCACTTTAGTCAAATCGTTCATTTGTCGTGAAGTAGCTCCACATATTATACATGTGGAACCCGAAGGCGTATCTGTTAATACCTGAGCTACTTTGCCATCTATCATTGTAAGAAAGAGATCGTGCTTCATTTGCACTTCCTCACCTTCTTTGTTAATTAATGATGGCCCCAAAGAAATTATTTGGCCTTTTATTTCATCCACAACAGCTTTAGTTTTCTCGGAAGTTTCTTTGGTAAATTCTATTAATATGGCCTATATCAAAAGCGAACAGATGAATGTACCGGATTTTGCCAAACAACATCAACTGTTAGCTCGTTAATTAACTTAATAGGCACCAAAGAAATGATAAATAAGTTTGCATCAGAAATTAATTCAGACTCTGCGGGCAGTTTTTATTAGTACTGGCTTTGACCGGATGAGCCATCACAGCCCCATTTACTGTATAGAAGTAAGTTATTCAGTCCATTTCTATACACTGAATCTATTGTCAATATTCTAACTGCAGTATGATCTAATAAACCTTGAAGTCTTAATATTTTTGCGCTTGTGTCTGTAATTTCTATAGCTGAAGACGGTGGATAGCAAGTAGTTTTAACTTTTTGCACTTTGTAATATGGTGGAAACACAAAACATTTTCGTTCGTTGGGTACATTTCTCAAGTACAAATATTGTGCTTTCGTTAAATCCAAGTCAATAAATACGCTCAATGCTTCTTCATCAACATTTTTGTCTGACTGGCGTCTTCTATGAGACTCGAGAATAAGGTCTTATTTTCACTGTCAGCAAACCTTAATATTTCCACAAGCTTAGCTTCTGTTCCTTCTCCTATCGAACGTAACCCTTGAAGATACGCATTACAGATGTGTTCCAATCCATATTCATTATGTAGCATTGTATGTTTCTTCTTTTACTGGATTCTGGCAAATCTGAATAAGATACGCACAGTCTCCCACGTTTTCCAAAAGAAGTAGATGGTGTGGAGTCGGTTGTAACGTCTTCGGAGTTCGGTAAAGTTACTGAATATTCTGATTCTAACCAATTACTGGTTTTCATTAAAAATGTGTTCTTTTTCCGTGAAACTTCTGTCCATCGTTTATTAAAAGTAGGAATAATATGTCTTTGAAAATCACAATTTTATTTTAAAACTGTTGATAATGCCTCCAATGATTTTCCTCCTTCGATATACGAAAGTATTATTTCACGTTTAAAATACTTGAAAGTAGATATTTAGAAGGTACAACAAAACACGTAGTTATTTTTGTTCGTAACAATTACACTTCTGTTAATTCACAAATATTTTGTTATGTTTATATTCTAATATGAAATATGAGTGTAGTGCGTTAAAACAAAGGATATGTTGGAAATTCCGTTATAATCGCTTTTAACCTCGTTGGTTTCCTACCTAAGGTATACATTCATAAGTACTCCTAAACATATGCCTAAGTCCCTTGCGCAAGTAGGTAGAAACCAAATGTCCCCATGCATATGCATCACACTCATCCAGTCTACCTAATAAAATTAGAAAACTAAAAATTCTTAGTTTAATGTATTTTCCGCCCACAAAGTTTTGAATTGTAGGTATATTGTGCAAAACTGCACTTAATGCTTTACTTTTTTATTGTTTAAAATAGGATTCAACGCTCAATGTCACACGGGAGAACTGAAATTTTTATTGATAAAAAATAGGAATAATACATAGTAATAATATATTTCCGCCCACTGAAATTCAAAAATTTAGGCAAAACTTCAGTTATTGTTTTTGTTGTGATGTTTGAAAAGATAATGCTTTACTTTTTTTATTGTTTAAAACTGTATTCAACCCTCCCTGTCACTCGAGAAAACTGGGATTTTTAGAGAAGAAAGAAGAATCATTCAGGGCTGTGCTCTGGTGTGCAACTTGTTTAATAATATTTTCATACGCAAATTGAGTGCAAAAAAGATAAACGTCATAATATCAACGAAAAATTACAAAACTTACCGCAAACTATTGATTTAAACAGCAACATTTAAAACCCCAATAGATAGCGAGCGGTTTTCCGTTTTCTGACTTTTATCACATTTTTACTAGTTACTCGGAAAATCGCAAATTTCCGCAGCTTTTTTTATTTGATTATTTTTATAGATAGCTAGGCTACAAACCAACATAAAATGTAAAGCGTGGGTAAACGTGGGCAACTGTCAAAAGTCTCGATGAACTTTAAAAAAACTTTTTTTCACCATATTTTATTTTGCAATTATTTTAAGGTAAACATTAGCATAATATTAAAAACATATTAGTTGTTTCATATTCTTCAAAAAACGAGGTTTCCAGGAATATATAATACGTCATACCTTTTCCTGTAACGTATAACATTAAAATCAATTTGAATGTGATCAAGGCAACGGTCTTAACATGGACGTCCGTCAAAACTATAAAGTTTGTGATGTTGTAAAACAATCATTTCATATAATATGTATAACTTTTTGATATTATTGTCTATTTTGGTCCTTAAACTGTTGACTAAAATGAAAAAAAGGATGCCAGTATCGACATTGAAAAAAAAAAACAATTTTTAATCAGCAGTTGTTCTACGATTTTCCATAGTGGGACGGACGGACGGACGGAGGGAAATGGCTAAATGAATTTCTTTTTTCGTCCAGTTCATTTCGATATACAAAAGTCTATATCTATCTCGATTAGTTTATGCCGTTACGGGGTACCATTATGCGTACAAAATTAATATACTCTGTGAGCTCTGCTCAGCTGAGTATAAAAATGTTATGTTGCATGATTTAGACGCGAAAAATTAATAAATCACTGGAAAATTAATATATTTCATTCAAGCCAAGTCTATATGTTTATATGCCTTACCAGTGAAGATAAGCGAAGGGGCATGGGGGTTTGGGGGGTTGGAGCCCCCTGTAGGGTTCCTTTTGATACATCATAAATTTTACTTTAACTTTATATACTTTGTAATTTCATTGGTTTATTCAATAATTTTATTTTCATTATTTTGATTTTTTTATAATGAAACATTTTCTTTCAGGTTGGAAATTTTCAAATAATATGCACGCATACATTTAGGCGTATTTTTAATTAATAAAAAGTTTCTATACTAATATAAAAACATTGTTCTCTACATTGAACATGGTTTCAATCTCCACATTGGCGATCCTGCCTATCAAAGAAAAAAAATTGTGTGGTGTGCAACGTGAAAGGCGAAAGAAAAAGCATCGCTAACTAGGATTGGAGAACGGAGCAGAGTAGTGTGGACATAAAAAGAAAAAGTATTGAAAACGAATTTTCTAACGCATACCGACACAACGGCAATAAAAGCAGCGGAAACGCTCTCTTGAATTGAATTACTGAAGACAAAACGAAATGCACATTTCATCGTAACTGCTCGCCGAACAAATTATATTAATAAAAGAAGAGCTAAAAAAACACTAACGAGAGAGCGATTTATTTTTTTATTATTGCAAATTTACTTTGCAAAAAGTGAAAGAAAAATAACAAAAATTTAAACTTTAAAAACACTAACAACAATTCAATCAGTGAGACACAGCAATCGAATCATTAAGCTGTTCACAGCAAATGAGCGCAATCAGCTGTTGAAATCAATAGCTCTATGCTGCAAAAACAAAAAGAAATCGTTGTCACTCTCTGATGTGGATATGCCGGGATATAACTCTATTCATGTTCATGAGAGTTTACCCAAAATGCAGCGTGAAATTATGGCGAATGCATCAGAGCTTAGGCGGAAAAAACAATTAGCGGCAGCATTTTCTATTCGTGGCAAAGTCTTTGTGAGGTTAAAAAGCGGGGATGAGATGAAACAAGTTAGCAGCAGAGCCGAACGTCATGCTCTTATCGGCGCCAAACCGAAGTAACAATGTTTTTGCACTATATGTATAAGCAAGTGTATAATTTTTTAAGCTTAGTAATTAAGTCAGTTATATGTTGTTTCTTTTCTCCTCTCTTCCCCTTGCTGTTCTTGCACTATTTGTTTACATTCCCACTTTTATGTTCTCTGCTAATTTTCTTGCTTCTTTCATCTGCTCTTCTGTTTTCTTGTTACTCTAAACTTGCATATGCCTTTCTAAGCTGCGATCATATTTTATCTCTGTTGTGTTATATTGTTTTTGTGTTACATGAATTTTGTGGTTGCTCTTTCAAACATTCGGTGTGATGGATTTAAACCATTATAGGACATCGACTGGTAACATTAATGGAAGTCATAAAGCTTTAATAGAAATTTTATGCTCCAGTCCAATGGATTTAATGTTATACATATTAACGCGAGAAGTCTCAACAGTGAAAAGTTAGACTATGTTAGGGATATTTTTGGAAACTCTAGAGTTGATATCATTTGTGTGTCGGAAACGTGGTTTAACCCTGCTATTTCTGACTTCCATTACAGTATTCCCCACTTTAATTTAATACGGCATGACCGCTCACACAGAAGAGGCGGAGGTGTGGCAATTTATTGCAGGTCTAACCTGTCAATTAAAACCTTGGCAGTTTCAAATCCCAATGAAACGGAATTTATTATTGCAGAAATTTCTAACAACGGAACTAAAGCATTAGTATCATGTGTGTATAACACTCATAAGTGTTGCATGTTAGTTTCGTTTTTTGTTGTTTTATCTACGTATATAATTGATTATGAGCGTTATGTTATATGTGGTGATTTTAATGTAAACCTTCTTTTAAGTGACTCTTATACAGCTAAACTACTTGACCATGTATCTTCTGCAGGTCTCACTGTAGTAAACAGATTCATCCCAACGAGATATGCCAACAACTCTAGTCCTAGCCTATTAGATCTTGTTATTACATCCAGTTCTGACCATGTTTTAAAATTTGACCAAATGTTTTCTATATCGGACCATGACTTGCTTTTTTGTTCACTTGATGTGTCATTTAATTGTCCTAATTGTAGTACTTTCGTGTATCGTGACTTGAAGTCGGTGAACGTCAGTGATTTGCACGCTAGTCTGTCTTATGTTAATTGGTCTGAATGTTGGTTGTATGAGACTGTAGACGAAAAACTTGATTTTCTAAATACAATTTAAACCCAATTATTTAATAAGCATGTACCCTTTAGAAATATTAAAGCTTTAAATACATCTTGCCCCTGGTACAACAATGTAGTTAGGTAAGCAATAAAAACTAAAAATAGATTATATGCCAGATGAAGAAGAACTAGAACAACATATGATTGGACACAGTATAAGATTGGCCGTAACAAAGCAAACGTAATTATAACAAGTAAGGAAGGCGCTTCCCAAGGCAGTCGGTTCTATGTACCGGAGCGACTCGGGATTTTTCCCGACCAAGGACTGTCATTTCAGCGTGACCCCATTTAATTTGTTTCGTCCCTCCCACAAATTGTCATCCTCCCAGCAGCTCCTTGCAGCAGGACTGCTACATATTCTCTTACTCCGGGAAGGTATCGAACCCAATCCGGGTCCGTCTCCTCACCCCGGTCCTGAGAAATGGTTTTGCTGCATTTGCCAGAAAAGAATCTTTTTAGGACGGTCATACTCTGTTCAGTGTGTCTCGTGCAAGGGATGGTTGCATTGGACAGGTTGTTCTGGGCTTGATCCCAAAACCCGACGTCCACGTAACTTTTATAAATCTTTTGTGGTTCCTTGCTGCTCACGCCCAAGGGCGTCCCGTAGTCTACGCCTAAGCGTATCCCCACTACCTTCCAGCAGCTTCGCTGCTCAGCAAGCCACAACAAGTACCCGCTGCTGCTCGCGCCCCACGGCGCCAACAACTCAAACAGCTGATACCACTCATAACTACTACCTTCGTAGTAGAGCTGGTAGCAATGCTGAGCATCAGCCCCTGCCCCCGTCTTCTTCTCCTCCCCTCTTTTCTGGCAGCAATCGTGCAGGTCAGGGAAACAGACTCTTAGTCCCTGCCTCCGTTTGCACCGTCTGCCAGCACAGAATATATAGGTTTGCGACATCCGCTCAATGCAGCTCCTGCCTTGGGTGGTGCCACTTTCCTAGATGTTCTGGTCTCCGCGACGGCAACCCCTCGACGGGTTTCATCGCGCCATGTTGCCAGGTCGCAAACCCAAATCATCCGGGTACCCCAATGCTTGCCCAAGGGCGCCCAGTCCCATGGCCACAACAGCAATTGCATCCTGGCCTTCCACAACCTAGGCGTAGTCACCCCTCACTTACCCCTAGAGTGGCGGCGTCACCCCTCATGCACTTCAGAATTCTGCAGTTCAACTGTAATGGACTAACTGGAAAGATTACGGAGATAGTCGATTTCATGAAGCGGCACAACATCCGCATTGCTGCGATTCAAGAGACTAAACTCACAGCAAGATCTGCATTGCAGACCTGCTCTGGTTATAATGTCCACAGGAAAGACCGCGAGAGCGGAAATGGAGGCGGCCTCGCGTTTATTATACACCACTCTGTGCAATATCATATATTTGATCCTGGCATCGACCGCAGTGACAATGTCTTAGAACGTCAAGGCCTATCTGTCCGGTCAGGCGATGCAAATCTAGAAATCATCAACATCTACATCCCTCCTGTCACCTGTTGCCCCAGTGGATACCGCCCTAATATCGAGGCCTTACTCACTGGCAACAATCGCATTATCTTAGGCGATTTCAATGCCCATCACGACCTATGGCATTCAAACTTGCGGGCGGACAGTAGGGGTGAGATGTTGGCGGATCAAATAGACGAAACGACGTTCTGCACAATTAACGGAGACGCCCCCACACGTATGGTAGGAAGCTGTCATAGCTCGCCAGATATCTCAATCGTGAGCGCAGAACTCGTAAACTGCGTCAACTGGCAGCCGATGGTAACATTGGCATCCGACCACCTGCCCATACTTATTTCGTTCGAGCGTACCGCCGACTTCATCGTCACCGAAAAACGCACTTTCATAAACTTCAAAAAAGGAAAGTGGGAAGAATATAAATCTGCAACAGACAGCAGCTTTGCTGCCCTCCCTATCCCGACTGATGCCCGCCAAGGGGAGCGTGCCTTCCGTAAGGTCATTGAATCCGCCTCGGCACATTTCATTCCCGCCGGGAGAATTCCCGAAATCCGGCCCCACTTCCCGCCGGAGGCCGCGAGTTTAGCGAGGGAACGCGACCTTATAAGACAGCTTGATCCAGGCGACCCCCAAATAAGGGATATAAACCAACGCATCAGATCGCTTGTGGACGAACACAAGCGGGCGAAATGGGAAGAGCACCTAAGAGGTTTTAACCTCTCTACCGGTGTAGGTAAACTTTGGTCCACCGTAAAGTTCCTATCGAATCCGACTAAGCACAAAGACAAAGTTTCCATCGCCTTTGGCGATAAGGTGCTGTCGGATGCGAAAAAATGCGCGAGCGCTTTCTGCCGACAATATATATTGCATCCTACGGTCGACAAAGATAGACGGAGAGCCAATAGACGTGCACATATACACAAACTCAGCGCGTCACCAATTACCATCACCGCTAGAGAGGTTGAGGACGCCATTGGTCGCGCTAAACCATCCAAATCAGTGGGCCCAGACGGCATAGCCATGCCGATGCTTAAAAACCTAGGGAAAGAGGGTTTCAAATATTTAGCGCATGTCTTCAACCTGTCTCTTTCCAACTTTGTCATACCCGAGAAATGGAAAATGGCCAAGGTGGTCCCGCTACTAAAGCCTGGGAAACCAGCTAACGTAGGTGAGTCATATCGTCCGATATCTCTCCTATCGCCAGTGGCAAAGACGCTTGAAGCCATTTTGCTCCCTCATTTCCAAGCACATTTGCAGCTAGCCCCTCATCAGCATGGCCTCAGAAAACTCCATAGCACTACCTCCGCGATAAATGTCATTAGCACCCAGATAAATTGCGGTTTGAATCAATATCCCCACCATAGAACAGTACTCGTAGCGTTAGACCTATCAAAAGCTTTTGATACGGTCAACCATGGCTCGTTACTGGAAGACCTGGAAGGGTCTACCCTTCCCCCATGTCTTAAAAGGTGGACCGCAAATTACCTGGGTGGTCGGCAGGCATCGGTGCAATTCAGAAACGAAACATCAAAACAAAGGAGAATTAAACAAGGGGTGCCACAGGGTGGTGTCCTATCCCCGCTTTTGTTTAATTTCTACATATCTAAGCTACCTTCACCACCGGAAGGAGTCACAATCGTTTCCTACGCCGATGACTGCACAATAATGGCCACAGGCCCAGGCCCAAAGATCGATGAGCTATGCAATAAAATAAACGGCTATCTCCCTGATCTCTCCAGTTTTTTCGCCTCGCGAAACCTGTCATTGTCACCGACTAAATCTTCCGCGACCTTATTTACAACATGGACGCCCCAAATGTTGACCATATTGAACATCCACGTCGATGGCACTACGCTACCGACTGTCCTACACCCCAAAATCTTGGGTGTGCCGTTTGATCAGGATCTACATTTTGGTGCGCACGCAACCGCAATTGTTCCAAGAATTCAGAGCCGTAATAAAATCCTCAAATCCCTTGCTGGCAGTACCTGGGGAAAAGATAAAGAAACGCTCTTGACCACATACAAAGCAATTAGCCAGCCGATTACGTGGTACGCGTCACCCATATGGTCGCCAAGCCTAAAAACCACCCACTGGAAGAAACTACAGGCCTGCCAAAATACTGCTATCAGAATCGCCACGGGTTGTCTTCTTATGTCCCCAGAACACCATCTGCATAATGAGGCGAGAATACTCCCCATCAGGGAGAGAAATGAGATGCTGACCAAACAGTTTCTGTTGAATACCCAGAAACCTGGGCATCCCAACAGACATCTGATTGACGAACCAGCACCGCCTAGGGGCCTAAGGAGTCATCTCCGTAAGCATTTTGAGGAAATACGGCACCTGAGAACCCAGCCGTATGAAGCGGAAAAACACAAGCAGGTCCTTGGTGAACTCCATAGACAGGCGTCGGACTTTTATGTCGGGAATTGCCCGGTGAATCCAGTACTTGAAGAAAAATATCCAGAACTCGCAGAAGAGGAACGCATACTCCCCAGGGAAACGCGTGTCACTCTTGCTCAACTTCGTTCTGGATACTGTAACAGGTTAAACTCTTACCTATCCAGAATCAACCCCGACATACAAAATGTATGCCCTGCTTGCAATGTGTCCCCACATGACACCAACCATCTCTTTAATTGTAATGTGGAACCAACGCCTCTAACACCCCTTTCCTTATGGTCCACCCCTGTTGAAACGGCAAGTTTCCTTGGACTCCCGTTAGAGGATATTGATGACAATTTGTGATCGGTCGCGGCTATTAGGTGGGGCGAGCATTGCTACAACAACAACAACAAGGCTAAGTTCGGGTGTAACCGAACATTACATACTCAGTTGAGAGCTATGGAGACAAAATAAAGGAAAATCACCATGTAGGAAAAAGAACCTCGGGTAACCCTGGAATGTGTTTGTATGACATGCGTATCAAATGGCAGGTATTAAAGAGTATTTTAAGAGGGAGTGGGCCATAGTTCTATAGGTGGACACCTTTCCGAGATATCGCCATAAAGGTGGACCAGGGCTGACTCTAGAATTTTTTGTACGATATGGGTATCAAATGAAAGGTGTTAATGGGTATTTTAAAAGGGAGTGGGCCTTAGTTCTATAGGTGGACGCCTTTTCGGGATATCGTTATAAAGGTGGACCAGGGGTGACTCTAGAATTAGTTTGTACGATATGGGTACAAAATTAAAGGTGTTAATGAGTATTTTAAAAGAGAGTGGGCCTTAGTTCTATGGGTGGACGCCTTTTCGAGATATTGCCATAAAGGTGGAGCAGGGGTGACTCTAGAATTAATTTGAACGATATGGGTATCAAATGAAAGGTGTTAATGAGTATTTTAAAAGGGAGTGGGCCTTAGTTCTTTGGGTGGACGCCTTTTCGAGATATCGCCATAAAGGTGGACCAGGGATGACTCTAGAATGCTTTTGTACAATATGGGTATCAAACGAAAGGTGTTAATGAGTATTTTAAAAGGGAGTGGGCCTTAGTTCTATAGGTGGACGCCTTTTCGAGATATCGCCATAAAGTTGGACCAGGGGTGACTCTAGAATTAATTTGAACGATATGGGTATCAAATGAAAGGTGTTAATGAGTATTTTAAAAGGGAGTGGGCCTTAGTTCTATGGGTGGACGCCTTTTCGCGATATCGCCATAAAGGTGGACCAGGGATGACTCTAGAATGCTTTTGTACAATATGGGTATCAAACGAAAGGTGTTAATGAGTATTTTAAAAGGGAGTGGGCCTTAGTTCTATAGGTGGACGCCTTTTCGAGATATCGCCATAAAGTTGGACCAGGGGTGACTCTAGAATTAATTTGTACGATAGGGGTATCAAACGAAAGGTGTTAATGAGTATTTTAAAAGTGGGTGGGCCTTAGTTCTATGGGTGGACGCCTTTTCGAGATATCGCCATAAAGGTGGACCAGGGATGACTCTAGAATTTGTTTGTACGATATGGGTATCAAATGAAAGGTGTTAATGAGTATTTTAAAAGGGAGTGGGCCTTAGTTCTACAGGTGGACGCCTTTTCCAGATATCGCCATAAAGGTGGACCAGGGGTGACTTTAGAATTTTTTTACGATATGGGTATCAAATGAAAGGCGTTAGCGAGTATTTTAAAAGGGAGTGGGCCTTAATTCTATAGGTGGACGCCTTTTCGGAATATCGTTATAAAGGTGGACCAGGGTTGACTCTATAATGTGTTTGTACAATATGGGTATCAAACGAAAGGTTATAATGAGTTTTTTAAAAGGGAGTGCGCCTTAGTTCTATAGGTGGACGCCTTTTCGATATATCGCCATAAAGGTGGACCAGGGGTGACTCTATAATGTGTTTGTACAATATGGGTGTCAAATTAAAGGTATTAATAAGAATTTTAAAAGGGACTGGTGGTAGTTGTATATGTTAAGGCGTTTTCGAGATATCGACCAAAATGTGGACCAGGGTGACCCAGAACATCATCTTTCGGGTACCGCTAATTTATTTATATATTTAATACCACGAAAAGTATTCCTGCCATGATTCCAAGGGCCTTTGATTTCGCCCTGCAGAACTTTTTCATTTTCTTTTACTTAATATGGTAGGTGTCACACCTATTTTACAAAGTTTTTTCTAAAGTTATATTTTGCGTCAATAAACCAATCCAATTACCATGTTTCAACTCTTTTTTCGTATTTGGTATAGAATTATGGCACTTTTTTCATTTTTCGTAAATTTCGATATCGAAAAAGTGGGCGTGGTCATAGTCAGATTTCGGCCATTTTTTATACTAATAGAAAGTGAGTTCAGATAATTATGTGAACTGAGTTTAGTAAAGATATATAGATTTTTGCTCAAGTTATCGTGTTAATGGCCGAGCGGAAGGACAGACGGTCGACTGTGTATAAAAACTGGGCGTGGCTTCAACCGATTTCGCCTTTTTTCACAGAAAACAGTTATCGTCTTAGAATCTAAGCGGCAACCAAATTTCACAAGGATTGGTAAATTTTTGTTCGACTTATGGCATTAAATGTATCCTAGACAAATCAAATGAAAAAGTGCGGAGCCACGCCCATTTTGAAATTTTCTTTTATTTTTGTATTTTGTTGCACCATATCATTACTGTAGTTGAATGTTGACATAATTTACTTATATACTGTAAAGATATTAAATTTTTTGTAAAAATTTCACTTTAAAAAAAATTTTTTTAAAAGTGCGCGTGGTCGTTCTCCGATTTTGCTAATTTTTATTAAGCATACAATAGGAGTAACGTTCCTGCCAAATTTCATCATGATATCTTCAACGACTGCCAAATTACAGCTTGCAAAACTTTTAAATTACCTTCTTGTAAAAGTGGGCGGTGCCACGCCCATTGTCCAAAATCTTACTAATTTTCTATTCTGCGTCATAACGTCAACCCATCTACCAAGTTTCATCACTTTATCCCTCTTTGGTAATGAATTATCGCAAGTTTTCGATTTTTCGAAATTTTCGATATCGAAAAAGTGGGCGTGGTTATAGTCCGATATCGTACATTTTAAATAGCGATCTGAGATGGGCGCCCAGGAATCTACATACGAAATTTCGTTAAGATATCTCAAAATTTACTGAAGTTATCGTGTTAAGGGGCAGACGGACGGACGGACGGACGAACGGACATGGCTTAATCAAATTTTTTTTCGATACTGATGATTTTGATATATGGAAGTCTATATCTATCTCGATTCCTTTATACCTGTACAACCAACCGTTATCCAATCAAAGTTAATATACTCTGTGAGCTATGCTCAGCTGATTATAAACAAGTAAGGAAGGCTAAGTTCGGGTGTAACCGAACATTACATACTCAGTTGAGAGCTATGGAGACAAAATAAGGAAAATCTCCATGTAGGAAAATGAACCTAGGGTAACCCTGGAATGTGGTTGTATGACATGTTTATCAAATGGAAGTTATTAATAAGTATTTTAAGAGAGAGTAGGCCATAGTTCTATGGATGGACGCCATTTAGGGATATCGCCATAAAGGTGGACCAGGGCTGACTCTAGAATTTGTTTGTACGATATGGGTATCAAATGAAAGGTGTTACTGAGCATTTTAAGAGGGGGTGGGCCTTAGGTCTATCGGTGGACGCCTTTTCGAGATATCGCCATTGAGGTGGACCAGGGGTGACTCTAGAATGTGTTTGTACGATATGGGTATCAAATGAAAGGTGGTAATGAGTATTTTAAAAGGGAATGGGCTTTAGTTCTATAGGTGAACGCCTTTTCGAGAAATCGCCATAAAGGTGGATCAGGGGTGACTCTAGAATATGTTTGTACGATATGGGTATCAAACGAAAGGTGTTACTGAGCATTTTAAGAGGGAATGGGCATGAGGTCTATAGGTGGACGCCTTTTCGAAATGTCGCCATTAGGGTGGGCCAGGGGTGACTCTAGAATGTGTTTGTATGATATGGGTATCAAATGAAAGATGGTAATGAGTATTTTAAAAGGGAGTAATCCTTAGTTCTATAGGTGGACGCCTTTTCGAGATACCGCCATAAAGGTGGACCAAGGGTGACTCTAGAATGTTTGTACGATATGGGTATCAAACGAAAGGTGTTACTGAGCATTTTAAGAGGGAGTGGGCATGAGGTCTATAGGTGGACGCCTTTTCGAGATATCGTCATTAGGGTGGGCCAGGGGTGACTCTAGAATGTGTTTGTACGATATGGGTACCAAACGAAAGGTGTTACTGAGAATTTTAAGAGGGAGTGGGCATTAGGTTTATAGGTGGACGCCTTTTCGAGATATCGCCATTAGGGTGGGCCAGGGGTGACTCTAGAATGTTTGTACGATATGGGTATCAAACGAAAGGTGTTACTGAGCATTTTAAGAGGGAGTGGGCATTAGGTCTATAGGTGGACGCCTTTTCGAAATGTCGCCATTAGGGTGGGCCAGGGGTGACTCTAGAATGTGTTTGTATGATATGGGTATCAAATGAAAGATGGTAATGAGTATTTTAAAAGGGAGTAATCCTTAGTTCTATAGGTGGACGCCTTTTCGAGATATCGCCATAAAAGTGGATCAAGGGTGACTCTAGAATGTTTGTACGATATGGGTATCAAACGAAAGGTGTTACTGAGCATTTTAAGAGGGAGTGGGCATGAGGTATATAGGTGGACGCCTTTTCGAGATATCGTCATTAGGGTGGGCCAGGGGTGACTCTAGAATGTGTTTGTACGATATGGGTATCAAATGAAAGGTGGTAATGAGTATTTTAAAAGGGAGTAATCCTTAGTTCTATAGGTGGACGCCTTTTCGAGATATCGCCATTAGGGTGGGCCAGGGGTGACTCTAGAATGTTTGTACGATATGGGTATCAAACGAAAGGTGTTACTGAGCATTTTAAGAGGGAGTGGACATTAGGTCTACAGGTGAACGCCTTTTCGAGATATCGCCATTAGGGTGGGCCAGAGTTGACTCTAGAATGTTTGTACGATATGGGTATCAAACGAAAGGTGTTACTGAGAATTTTAAGAGGGAGTGGGCATTAGGTCTATAGGTGGACGCCTTTTCGAGATATCGCCATTAGGGTGGGCCAGGGGTGACTCTAGAATGTTTTTGTACGATATGGATATCAAATTAAAGGTATTAATGAGGGTTTTAAAAGCGAGTGGCCCTTAGATGTATATGTGAAGGCGTTCTCGCGATATCGACCAAAATGTGGACCAGGTGATCCAGAAAATCATCTGTCGGGTACTGCTAATTTATTTATGTATGCAATACCACTAACAGTATTCCTGCCAAGATTCCAAGGGCTGTTGATTTCGTCTTGTAGAACTTTTTCATTTTCTTCTACTTAATATGGTAGGTGTCACACCCATCTTACAAAGCTTTTCCAAAGTTATATTTTGTGTCAATAAACCAATCCAGTTACCATGTTTCATCCCTTTTTTCATATTTGGTATAGAATTATGGCATTTTTTCATTTTTCGTAATTTTCGATATCGATAAAGTGGGTGTGGTTATGGTCGGATTTCGGCCATTTTTTATACCAAGATAAAATGAGTTCAGATAAGTACGTGGGCTAAGTTTAGTAAAGATATATCGGTTTTTGCTCAAGTTATTGTGTTAACGGCCGAGCGGAAGGACAGACGCTGGACTGTGTATAAAAACTGGGCGTGGCTTCCACCGATTTTGCCCATTTTCACAGAGAACAGTTACCGTCATAGAATCTATGCCCCTACCAAATTTGAGAAGGACTGGTAAATTTTTGTTCGACTTATGGCATTAAAAGTATTCTAGACAAACTAAATTCAAATGGGCGGAGCCACGCCCATTTTGAAATTTTCTTTTATTTTTGTATTTTGTTGCATCATATCATTACTGGAGTTGAATTTTGACTTAATTTACTTATATACAGTAAAGATATTAAATTTTTTGTTAAAATTTGAATTAAAAAAAAATTTTTTTTAAAAAGTGGGCGTGTTCTTCATCCAATTTGGCTAATTTTTATTTAGCTCGTATATAGTAATAGTAGTAACGTTCCTGCCAAATTTCATCAAGATATCTTCAACGACTGCCAAATTACAGCTTGCAAAACTTTTAATTACCTTCTTGTAAAAGTGGGCGGTGCCACGCCCATTGTCCAAAATCTTACTAATTTTCTATTCTGCATCATAACGTCAACCCATCTACCAAGTTTCATCGATTTAACCGCCTTTGGCAATGAATTATCGCATTTTTTCGGTTTTTCGAAATTTTCGATATCGAAAAAGTGGGCGTGGTTATAGTCCGATATCGTTCATTTTAAATAGCGATCTGAGATGAGTGCCCAGGAATCTACATACCAAATTTCATCAAGATACCTCAAAATTTACTGAAGTTATCGTGTTAACGGACAGACGGACGGACATGGCTCAATCAAATTTTTTTCGATACTGATGATTTTGATATATGGAAGTCTATATCTATCTCGATTCCTTTATACCTGTACAACCAACCGTTATCCAATCAAAGTTAATATACTCTGTGAGCTCTGCTAAACTGAGTATAAAAATGCAAAGAGAGTGTAATGCGATGCCAAACTTAGTCCGTCGTTACCGACAAGGGAACTCTGGAGCAATTTGAAAAGGCTGAATGTTCATGGTGTAGCACAGGAGGAATGTAAAATAGACCCCAATGTATTGAACAATTACTTCACAAGTGCCACTAGAGATAGTGTGTGAATCCTTAATGGCAATACAAATTTCTGCTTTTGTAAAACGGAATAAACTGCTTTCCCCATTGCAATCTGGATTTCGGCCTAAACACAGCTGTTCTACAGCTATGATAAAAATAATGGACGACATAAGGATGGAGTTCGACAAAGGACATCTTACACTCCTTTGCCTTTTAGACTTTTCGAAAGCATTTGATTTAGTGAATCATGATATTCTTTGCAAAAAGCTCAAGTATTTTTTCGGGTTTTCTGATAGTGCTCTAAACCTTATGGTTAGCTACCTTGCTGGAAGAACTCAGAAAGTGACCTGCAGCTCTACGTCCCCTATGTCTAGTATCGTTACCTCTGGTGTACCGCAAGGATCTGTTCTTGGTCCCTTTTATTTAGTCTCTTTGTCAATGATGTATTCTCTCTATGTCAGCATGTACAGGTTCACGCCTATGCTGACGATATACAACTGTATTTGTCCAGTCGTGTCGGTCTTGTTGAAGATTTGTGCTATAAAATTAATTGTGATCTGTCATCTATTTCATTGGTAATTGTCTTTGTTTGAATGTTGTTAAGTCATATGTGTTGCCTATAAGTATCAGTGTAGTGCATGTAGAAGATATCCCAAAGTTGTATATTGGTAACGCTGATTTAGTAATTACTGGAAAGTTTAAAAATTTGGGATTTGTTTTAAACTCTACGATGGCTTGCTCAGACCATATAAATAAAGTTGTAAGCAAAGTGTATATTTTTCTACGTAGATTACGAATGTCCGCTTCATTTACGCCTCTTGAGACGAGAAAGAAACTGGCACTTCAACTAATTCTACCCCACATCACCTATTCTGAGCTTGTATATAGCAAGCTAGATTCTGCTTTGTCGCGCAAAATTGATGTTGCGTTTAACAATGTTACGCGTTACGTCTACGGACTCAAGAGATATGATCACATCACTGCATGGAAGACCAAAATTCTGGGGTGTACTAGTTCCAACTATCTTGCTGCTAGAAATTGTGCGTTCATGTATAAGCTTTAAGAATATAAAGCTCCGGAATACCTTTACGTTAAATTAATACTAACAAGATCCAGAAGGCATCAAACTCTGATAATCCCTAAATATAAATACCTGTCCTCTTCACGGCTTTTCTTCGCTAATGCTGCTAGGCTCTGGAATTCAATTCCAGAAGATTTCAAAGCTGTTATGGGTAGATGTAACTACAAAAGGGTAATTCACAATTATTTTATTTCTACAGTGTGAAAGTGATTGCGATCTGACTTGCTCTATGCATATTTCATTGCTCTATTTTTCCTTTTACTAAATTTTTCAAATTCTAACTTTAAAATTACAAATATAATATTAATATTAAATTGTTTTAAATTTAAAATACTACGTTTATGTTGTAAGTTACTTGCGAATTGTAATATACCTAAGATTTAAAATTTTGTTTTTTTTTTTTTTGAATTTCCAATTTCGTATTGTACTTCAAAAGACTCAGTCTTACATGTACACTCACACATTCTGAATAAATAAATATACCTTCACACTTCCTTTATATAAATGGACAAAAATCAGCGAGAAATGTCTCCTTATATAAAGGCATATTCTTACTAAACTTTGATTTTTAAATTTTGACATAGAAATTGCAAAAATATTTATGAGAAGTAAAAATATAAAAGTGGAGCACACATTACTTGGATTGGAAAGTTGGAGATATTATTAGTCAATCAATTGCGTTTCACCTTTATATTTTTACTTCTCATAAATATTTTTGCAATTTCTAGGTCAAAATTTAAAAATCAAAGTTTAGCAAGAATATGTCTTTATACAAGGAGATATTATTCGCTGATTGTTGTCCATTTATATAAATGGAATGCTTAAAATTTTTTTATTTTATTTTTGTTCTCTCCTTTTCTTACATTTTCTCGGTGTCTTAACCTATCTGTTAAGTTTTACGCTTGTAGCTCAATAAGAACTTACATAAAAATCAATCCCAAAATTCCCTCTGTTCCGTTTGATTTTTCTAAATATCTCAGTCCGTGCACCCCCTAGCGAAGCTTTTTGTATTGTGTCATCGGCTGTCATTAACCTCTGAATTAAGCTATAAATTTTTTGCCTCTAGCTCATCGAGAAGTTACTTAAAACCCGGGTTAAAATTTCCAAATTATTTTCTAATTTTTTCGATCCGTGCTCCACCTAACGGAATTTTTTTTCTCCTTTTGTTCCTTTGTCACGGTGTCTCTGAGGTTTCATGTTTGTAGCTCAATGAGAAGTTACTTTAAAATCGATCTCAAAACACCAAATTTCCAAATTCTTATCCCAATATTTCGATCCGTGAGCCACCTAACGGAATTTTTTCTCCTTTTCTTAAATTTTCTCAGCGTCTTATCCTATCTGTGAAGTTTTAAAGTTTTAGCTCAATCAGAACTTACATAAAAATCAATCCCAATTTCCCTCCATTTCGTAAGATTTTTCTAAATATCTCATCGTGTCTTAACCTGTCCCTGAGGTTTCATGTTAGTAGCTCAATGAGAAATTACTTTAAAATCGATCTCAAAACAACAAACTTCCAAATTCTTATCTAAATATTTCGATCGTGCCCCACGTAACGAAATTTTTTCTTCCTTTTCTTAAATTTTCTCGGAGTCTTATCCTATCTGTGAAGTTTTACAGTTGTAGCTTAATAAGAACTTACATAAAAATCAATCTCAAAATTCCCTCCGTTTCGTAGGATTTTTCTAAATATCTCATCCCGTGCACCCCCTAGCGAATCTTTTTGTATCGTGTCATCGGCTGTCATCGACCTCTGAATTAAGTTTGAAATTTCAAGTCTCTAGCTCATCGAGAAGTTACTTAAAAGCTGGTTTGAAAATTTTCAAATTCTTATCTAATTATTTCGATCCGTGCGCCACCTAACGAATTTTTTGTTTCCTCTTGTTGCATTGTCAAGGTGTTCTAACCTATGTGTAAAGTTTAACGTTTGTAGCTCAATGAGAAGTTACTTAAAAACCTAATGCAAAATTTGTATGAGAAGCGGACAAACATTCAACCGACCTAATATAAACGAAGTAAAAACACTAAAAAATACCAATAACAGTGTCAACAGAGTGTAGTTTTGTATGAATTTAATGGAGCACCAATGAGATTGATGTTATTTGCATGAGAATAAAGCACTCCAAACATTGTATAACGAAAATAGGAAAATTTCAATAAAAGGAGAAGGACTACTGTACAACTAAATGTTTGGAAAGCAGCGGCAGGGCCGCAGAGAGCCGAGCCGGGCCCCTTGGACAGTTCGCGTTTACGGGCCCCCTAAAAAATAAACTCAATCCAGTAAAAAAAATAACATAACATACATACATTTTTCAATTCACATTGTCAGTTTTATTTCATATAAAATAAGATTTACTGGAGCACTTACATAAATGAAATATTAGGTTTCATTGTTTGATTTACTTACATTAACTGTTTCTAAATATGTACATTTTAAGAGCTTGAATCAGCCAAGGAAAACCTTCCGTGCTTTTTGGTCAGCAAATATGAAAACTACCTATTCAAAACTAATGCTGCGAGCAAGACTGGACTCCAACGCGAATGTTCCAAGGCTTGTCAAGCGATTTTGTGTCATAGTAGAACGTAACAAACTTTTCACGCGGGACAATAGACTAAAAGAACGCTTCCCTTCAGCCACACTGACTGGAATTGTGCAAGTCATGAAATTTCTTCAGAAATTGATATGGTAGCAGCGAATCACATCCCAAATTTGCCAAGTGGGTGGCTTTGAGATGAATGATTTCATCTATTAGATCCGTAGATATATCGATACCATAAATTGTGCAGAATGCCGCTGCCTTTTCTCTGAGCTCTTCTTCCGTCAGATCCTCATACTTCCACAAAAAACTAAATTTAATCGCAATGTCATTTACGGCTTCGAAACGTCTTGTCATGTTACCAATCAAGCAGTCGAAAAGATAGTAAAAACTTGCTGTTTGAATTGAGTTTCGGAATCATACTCAGGTGATTCGCCAGGTAATTCATCGAACTGGCGCTTTCTTATCTTCCTTCTTTTCTCTGCGAACTCACAACTCCTATACTCCCTGCCAGCACATTACATTCTTAAAGTATGATCGAGCATTGATCCCTGAACTTCTTCAACTCATCAATCAGGCTACGTATATTTTCTGTTTCCACGTCCAGTGTGGCATTTCTAGCTTGCAGTACCAGATTTCGATAGTTGATTACCATCAACACTTTGAGCCAAATGTAGGCTAAGAGGATACACTCAAATTTCCCCATATATGCTTCAATACCTTTCAAATCCGTTACTGTTTCTGAACTCAGATTCAAAAGCTTGATTCATCAATAGCTTTCAATATTTGGGGAATGTGAGTTGAGAAAGGTTTCACACTATCCACACGAGCAGACCATCATGTTTGTGACATGCTTAAGAATTTCCCATCTCTGAGGGCTTGCGCTAAAGATATTGTTACGAATATTAGCAAAACTAAGGAGTGCTGCCATCTCCAGGCCGATGCTAAGCAGTGACGTGAATTCACATCAATAATTCAATCATTATGTATCTACATAAACGAATCAATAATTGCGTCTACACATATGTACACATTCCGACGAGCAACATTTACATACAAGGCAGCGAGAGATGAGATGTCACACACAGATGAATTTACTTATACGCTTATGTGTGTGCGGGAGAATGTAAACTACAAACTCACATATGTACATCTGAGAAGCGCTAAAAAGTAGACAATTGTAAACAAGTAGAACCTATATGAGAACTATACAGACACGAATATAGTTGGTAAGTTCTGGAAATGGAAGAGCCTAGAAGAATGCAGCGTAAACTATAAAAGCGGGGCAGGCGAGTAAGAAGGAATTCAGTTTTGATTTGAGATTTCGATTAAGCGCTATCTAGCGAGCTATAGCAGAATTATTTTGAATAGTAGAGTTTCATTTGAGCTATCAATCAGTTTGGTTATTAAGCTTGCTATTCGTTGCAAAGTATAAGTGTTATTGTGAAGTACTGTAATAAAGGCCATTTTTCAATTATTCAATATTGGAGTTATTTATTCAACAGTTTAGCGATACGAACTTAGCAGAGGGTTGCAAATAAGAGGATTTGCAAGCAATTTCGTTACAATTGGTGTCAGAAGAGGAATTGTTGAATAAATTCCAGAGGACAACAAGGACATGGCAAAGTTCAGTGAATTGAAGATCCAGCAACTAAAGAAGGAGTTGGAGAGCCGTGGATTGAATACAAACGGCTACGAGAGGCAATGGAAGCGGAAGGAATTGATGTGGAAGAGTATGACTTTCATCTTGATGGCGAGGAAGTAACAAAAATTGAAGAGAAAAACGAAACATCGCAGACAGTTACGAGCACAGACTTGAACATGATTTTGGCTGCAATATCTGCTCAAACATCGACAATGTCATCACAGATGGAATCCCAAGAGACACGAATAACATCGAAAATTGAAGCACAAGAAACGCGTATGTCAGAAATGTCGACACAGATTACATCGAAGATTGAAGCACAAGAAACGCATATGGCAGAAATGTCGTCGCAAATGTCATTTCAACTGGAAGAACAGAAGACATATATGGCATCGCAACTGGAAGAACAGAGGACATATATGATATCTCAGTTGGCTCAGCAGTTGAAAGCGCAAGAGGATCGCATATCATCGCAGTTGGAGGGTTTTAGTGAAGGACAAGATAAAATGGAAGCTGAGATGGATGCTTTGAAAGATCGGATTCAGCAGTTACAATTAAATCGTCCAGCAGTTTCAGCGAGTAATCCAAAGGTAAAAACACCATCCTTTGACGGTTCTGTTCCTTTCCAGGTCTTTAAGCTACAGTTTGAGAAGACCGCATCAGTGAACAACTGGAATGTGGAAGATAAAGTTGCTGCATTGTTCATGGCGTTGAAAGGGCCTGCAGCTGAGATTTTACAAACTATTCCAGAGGGCGAACGGAACTGTTATGAAGCATTGATGGACGCTCTAGAGAGACGATACGGAATTGAGCATAGGAGACAGATATACCAAATGGAGTTGCTGAACCGCTTCCAGAGGCCTGGTGAAACATTGCAAGAGTTTGCGTCGGATATTGAAAGGCTAGCACATTTAGCGAATGCGGACGCACCCGTGCAATACACTGAAAGGGTAAAGATTCAAAGCTTTATAAATGGCATACGGAATGTCGAAACAAAGCGAGCTACATACGCAAACCCAAAGCCAACATTCGCAGAAACGGTATCACATGCTCTGATTCAGGAAACAGCGTCGCTTCTGTGTAAGCCAGTTTTCAAAGCACGCCGTGTGGAAGTAGAAAGGCCAGAGTGGGTAGACGCAATATTGGTGGCGTTGAAAGGATCGCAAAAGCGGAGTGAAAAAGTTATCAAGTGCTTCAAATGCGGGAAGTCCGGTCACATTGCACGTCATTGCGATCTTGGTCCTAATAGTTCCAAAAATGTGGGTGGCCGTAAACGCAAAGCTGGAGGAGATGAGCAAGAGCGAGTAAGAGGTAGAGATCGAGAGCTAGATCCAGCTATTGAATGCCCTGTGATATCTGTGTCGCAAATTGGTAGAAAATCGAGCAGTATTACCGTCAGAGGGAATGTGGATGGCAAAAAACGAGTACTGACTGTAGATACGGACGCATCTCATTCCTTGATCCGATCTGACTTGGTCAACAGGAGAGTAAAACCGTTACCTGGAGCAAAGTTGCGTACGGTCACTGGCGAGTATAACCAAGTTCAAGACGAAGTGGTATGTGAGGTATTAATTGGAGAAGTCATGGTTCTACACAAATTCGTTGTGGCGGAGATCGTTGATGAAGTCATATTGGGAATGGACTTCTTGGTTGACCATGACGTCAGGATCGATCTGCGGAGAAAAATTATGCGCTATAAGAACCAGGACATACCACTTAACTTTAGTTTGGAAAAAGGGTTCAGCAGTAATCGGGTACTGGTGGAAAAGACTCGACAAAGACCACGAAAGTCAAAGGCAAAGGTTGATAGATCGAATGGGCCAAATAAATCAAAATCAAAAGTACCTGCGAGAGAAACACTGGCATTGACAAAATCTAAAAGACGCAGGAAAACAAAGCAACGAATTTCCGAGAAAGAATGCGAGGGTAGTTTCAAGCCGGAGCGCACTACTGTTGTGAAATGTGGGAACGATACCGATTATGCAAAGCAAATCCGTCCAGCGCAAGCTCTACGAAGTGGTTCATTGACCAAACAACAGAGTGTGAAGAAACGGCCCAGGGTAACGAGCAGTAACATGAAACACTGGCATGACAAGAACTTTAATTCGGAAGGTTTCTTGGCGGGAGATTTGGTACTGTTAAACAACCCTCACCGGCGGAAAGGTGTTCCAGCCAAATTACGGTGCAGTTGGGAAGGCCCGTACAAAGTTGTGAAGAAGATCAGTGATACCATCTACCGCATACAAACCACTGGGAAACCACGGATTAGAAGGGTGGTACATTTGGAGATGCTAGCGGCGTTTAGATTGGGAGATTTGTCTGATCGGGACGATCAGACTTAGGTGGAGGGCAGTGTTACGAATATTAGCAAAACTAAGGAGTGCTGCCATCTCCAGGCCGATGCTAAGCAGTGACGTGAATTCACATCAATAATTCAATCATTATGTATCTACATAAACGAATCAATAATTGCGTCTACACATATGTACACATTCCGACGAGCAACATTTACATACAAGGCAGCGAGAGATGAGATGTCACACACAGATGAATTTACTTATACGCTTATGTGTGTGCGGGAGACTGTAAACTACAAACTCACATATGTACATCTGAGAAGCGCTAAAAAGTAGACAATTGTAAACAAGTAGAAACTATATGAGAACTATACACACACGAATATAGTTGGTAAGTTCTGGAAATGGAAGAGCCTAGAAGTATGCAGCGTAAACTATAAAAGCGGGGCAGGCGAGTAAGAAGGAATTCAGTTTTGATTTGAGATTTCGATTAAGCGCTATCTAGCGAGCTATAGCAGAATTATTTTGAATAGTAGAGTTTCATTTGAGCTATCAATCAGTTTGGTTATTAAGCTTGCTATTCGTTGCAAAGTATAAGAGTTATTGTGAAGTACTGTAATAAAGGCCATTTTTCAATTATTCAATATTGGAGTTATTTATTCAACAGTTTAGCGATACGAACTTAGCAGAGGGTTGCAAACAAGAGGATTTGCAAGCAATTTCGTTACAATATTATAAAATTTCTGCATAATACCGAAAATTGTGATGACTTCTGCACAACATTCAGCAGCTTGCACTCCACATAAATTTAAACTATGACAAGCACAAGGTGCAAACATTGCCAAATATCTCTCAGGATATGACTCTGCGCTCCTTTGTAATGACCGCTCATATTACTGCCATTATCATACCCTTCCCCACGGCAGTCATCCAGTGAAATATTGTGCTTTTTTAGAGTGCTGCGAATCAGCTCAGCGATAGCTTCTCCTGTTTTTGCGTTACAATCGACAATTTCTGAGAAGCGTTCTTGGATTTTCCATTTTCCGGAGTCCTGTATAATAAAACAATAACGCAATATAAAAACAGTCTGCTCAATATGCGCCGAATCAGGGGTTGCATCCACTATTACTGTGTAATACTTGATGGAATTTCTCTCGCTTTCTATCTTTCCAATTACTTGACTTACACAAATTTCTATGAACTCATTTTGTATTCCATCAGACAAATAATGTGCTTGGAGACGATTCTTTTTCGTTTGAGATTCCCTCACCTTCTCCAAATGTTCTTAAATTGGGGGGGTCATAATTGCTGATCAGATCCAAAATACCAAGAAAGTTTCCATTTTTTGGATTTCCGATCAATGAATTATCCCCTCTAAATGCCAATCCTTTTTCTCCAAGAAATAAAACAACATCAAGAATTCTGCGAAGTATCTCTCTCCAACGAGCTGCTTCATTTTTAAGGGTTTCCGCTAAGAGAAAATCCACTGAACTTGCATTTGGAATTCTCATTTCATATTGGCGCCATTCTATATAGCATGTTTTATGATTTTGACTATTTTTATGTTCAGGAATTCTGTCGTGTAACCTCTTCCAACCTTTTTCATTAGAATAACCTGAAGACTTTGTCAAATCTGATCGGGTATTTTCGGAAATTTTGCTGAAAAGCCGGAATTGAAAACAAAAAAGCGCTTCTTTTGTCGCACTCCAAACGAGCCAATCACGCTTTACTTTTTCTCCGTTTTTTAGAGCAGTATGGAGTATGATTTGAAGGAAATGGCCACCATTTAGGTCGTTGGGAAGTCGAAATAAAATGTGATTTTAAGTTAGTTTAAGCATTTTTGACAGAAAGCGCTTATAAAATTGTGTCAAAAACGTTTATCTAACTTAAAATCACATTTTATTTCGACATGACTATGCCCCATAGTATTTGATCGGATGCTTATGATTTTAGTTAAGTTATTTTCAATTTTAAAACAGTTTTTTGTAGCAACAAAATATGTATGTATCTATGAAATCCTAGTTGGAGTACTCAATACTGCCTTGCTTTGCCGGGCCCCCAAAAACCTTCCGAGCCCCAGGGCAATTGCCCTAGCTGCCCCCCTCTTCACGGCCCTGAGCAGCGGAGTGCATATTCAAAAACTACTATCAGACTTCGGGTGACATTTTATTGCTAACAAACAGAGAAACTATTTAAATTTTCTTGTGGTGAACGTATGCAATACATTTTTCGAAAATCGGAACATAATTACTGGTTTATTTTACTGTTTTGTTCGTGAACTCTCTTTTTCATATAATTCAACATATTTCGTTCACCACAACAACACACAAGCATCTGCTAACAATTTAAACGACTATTTGATAGATTTACCAAATAACACTTTTCAACAACAAATAACAAATCCATATGAAAACGTAAATCGACAGTTTCAGTCAAACTTCCACAATTTTGGACTAGAGGCATGGTTTATTCATGCCGAAACACAATTTAGTACTAAAAACATTACACAAGAAAACCCTAAATACGAACACATCAATTACCGAATTAACAATATTACCAGAAAATATTGGGGAAGTAATAAACAAGAAGGAAATATTTTCGCTTAATAATTTTTCGCATACAAAAGCAAAAAATTCTGTTGTTGAAAAATTGGTTAAAATGGCCTCTTTGATTTGTGAGAATTTCCAGAAGCTCTCTTTAGAATTATGTGAAATCAAAAGCAAATTTATAGAAATCAACCTAGATCGCGGTCCAGTTCGAGAAACTTATATAGGAATACATCTAGGCATAGATAGAATTTACGAAATAATCAAAATTGGTTGTGTAGGTTAGGTTAGTTGAACTGGCCGTTCCATGAGGACCTCACATAAAAAGAATGAGCCCTTAGTGTTTCCAGAAGTTTGTTTTAACGACCAAACTGAAAAACCTTGTCAAAAACCAGGACCTATATTATAAAATAACTCTGTCCTCTTGGCAAATACTAGAAGCTTCCTAGGACTTAAGCCAATTGCTGCTTTTAGTTCTGACACCTGCGTCACTTCTTATAGCTGGAGTCTTAGCCTGGCAAGCGCAGGGCATGAGCAAGGAACGTTCTCGATCGTTTCCTTCTCCAGCCCGCACTTCCTATATCTGCTATCACTGACCGTGCCTAATTTAAAGTCATGTGACGCCAGAAGGCAGTGTCCGGTCAGAATAATCATCATGAGTCTACAGTCCTCTCCTTTTAATGATAGAAGCAACTTTGTTAGCGGCCACCGTGGTGTGATGGTAGCGTGCTCCGCCTATCACACCGTATGCCCTGGGTTCAACTCCCGGACAAAGCAACATCGAAATTTTAGAAATAAGATTTTTCAATTAGAAGAAAATTTTTCTAAGCGGGGTCGCCCCTCGACAGTGTCTGGCAAGCGCTCCGATTGTATTTCTGCCATGAAAAGCTCTCAGTTAAAACTCATCTGCCTTGCAGATGCCGTTCGGAGTCGGCATAAAACATGTAGGTCCCGTCCGGCCAATTTGTAGGGAAAAATCAAGAGGAGCACGACGCAAATTGGAAGAGAAGCTCGGCCTTAGATCTCTTCGGAGGTTATCGCGCCTTACATTTATTTTTTTTATTTTAACTTTGTTAGTCTAAGGTTTTAAGACCTACACATAATCTTCGACACTTTGCAGCCCGCGCTTGAACCCACGCCTTTCCTGCTTGGTCGATCATGTGCACCTCTCGCCTTCGCTTAATCTCGCCCAGTGTAATTAGGACGTCTACGAAGCAAGCTTCAAGGGAGGCGCCCTTTTTAGCTAGTTCATCTGCTTTTTCAGTCCCATCTATTCCCATATGCCCTGGGACCCAATATAGATGTATGCTTTTCCCTGTCCCGATTCTCTCCAGGGACTGCTTACACTCTAACACGCATTTAAATGTTGTGCCATGCGAGCTTATTGCCTTAATTGCTGCTTGACTGTCAAAATAAAAGTTAACACGGTTGCAGCTTAAGCTACTCTCTTCCAGGGCTTCTACCGCTTTGGTTACGGCTACTATTTCCGCTTGGAAAACGCTACAGTAATCCGGCAGCCTGTAGGATCTGTTTATTTTCTGAATCTTCTTAGAGGGCAAGCTTTGTTATACGAAGTCATAAGGGTCCTTGTTAGGAATTCATTAGACTCCTCTAGTTCTTTCACATTGGCAACCTCTTTGGGTTGTCCCAGTTTTGTTTCTAACCGTTTATGGAATTTAGTCGAGTTCGTTGACCTAGGTTTTCTAAAGGTTTCTCCCTTCTCTACCCTCTTTGGTGGGATGCTGAAGCTGATATACGCATGGTCGGAGAAGGACGGTCTATCAAGAACCATCCAATCATACCTTGATATATCACGTTCGGAGCTCAATATAATATCCAAAACATTGCTGGATGTTGGACGAATGTATGTAGAGACATTTCCCCTGTTGGCTATCTGCAAATTGGTTTGCAGGATGTAACAGAATAGCGATTCGCCTCTCTCGTTCGTATCTGCTCCTGCCCACTCATTGTGGTGCGCATTTGCCTCCGCGCCTATGACCAACCGCCCTTTGCGCCCTTCGTCCCTAGCCTCTTGCACTCCATCGGTGGAACTTCCGAAGCATGGGCCATGTAGCAGGATGCCAGGATAAAAGCCTGCTTATTTTTTGCTCAATGGCCACCACTACGAGTTCCTCAGTAGTGTATTTAGGCAGCATATATGAATGCAGCTGTTTCCTTACCATTAATACAGCTCGCACGCGTCCTTCCATTTGCGCGTAGTAAACGCCAAACCCGCGCGCGCTAAGTCCAGAAACCATTCCTCCCGATGAGAACCACGGCTCCTGGATCAGCGCCACATCAAACGAACCCCCCTCAAGGGTTTGGAGGAGTTCGCTCGACGCCACTTTACTGTGTTGGAGGTTTATCTGTAGGACTCGCAGCACCATTGGGCTGTTTGTCCCCCTCCAGCACCTTCTTCCTGACGTCGTCGTCCTCACCTTGCCTTTTGGTTTAGAGTATTCGAGGCCCCCTTCAGCCTCTCGTAACTATTGTGCCGGGTGTACCTCTGTACGACTCGCAGCTACCTCCACCTGTCTTTTTTCTCTTAGGCTTTTGAGGTCCTTTTCGACTTCAACCACTTCCAGCGTGTTAGAATTTTTATCCTCGGGACTTCTTTTCTTGAGTCACACAAAAATTTTGCCTGTACCAAAGGACATTTTTCCAAGCTGCGTGTACAATATATCCTCCGCCTGTTTGTTTATTTGGAAGATGTAGAACTGACCTTCCTCCGTAGGCGGGGATACAGTAAGTACCTTCCAATCCTGGGTCGGTATGTTCGGATTCTGATTCTACAGAAGTCGCAGTGTATCCTCCGACTTCATCACTCATGGTTTCCATACCTTAACTTTTGGTACCGTGGGGATTTGCGCTTTATCCACCACTTCACTAGTTGGTTGGCGAGCAATTAATTTTTTTAACACGTATATTTACACGTACGTATATTTTACATACAGTCCACTATTTTTTCACAATAAAGTATTAAATTTTGATTTTATTTTCTTTAAAATAAATTTTTATATTTGCGAATTTACACAAAATTCATTAGAATTTCATTTATTTTGTTGGGTTGATTGTGTTGGTGGATAGCGTTCAATAATTTATATTAGCATTTTGGGGTATTGCATAGACACTGATTCTGTGCATTTAATATTTTGGGAAATATTCATTATTTCTAATTTTAAAATTTTTCAATATGGAAGCATATAACCGCCTAGCAGACACGGTAATTGAATTCGACATCAAATTCTTAAGCAAACCCAACAGCGATCACTCCAAAAATTCGCTGAAAATTCAGCATCAGGAGTTGAAGTCCATAAGCTGCTTTCGAAGCTCTGCTAGTGGCCGAGGACATTACCACTAAAGACGTTACTGCAATTAGAAGAAAAATAAATCATGCTATACCGTTTTTGTGCGGTGCATGATAAAAATTAATGACCTGGCGGAAAAATTTGAGAAGGAAGAGAAGGAAAACGATGCTGCCTTCACGCCACGCAATTTGCATTTAGCAGCTTGTGATACTGATATATTCAAAGGTGATTATTTGTCATGGCCAACTTTTCTTCAAGGCCATTTATATCCTAAATAAAAGCCTGCCGACAGTACAAACATTTTGTTATCTCATACAAAAACCCAAAGTGAAGCCAGAGAAATCGTTAGGAAATGCGAATTGACGAATGATGGTTTTGATATAGCTTGGAAAAATTTGTGGGACAGGTCTGAAAATAAGAGAATATTAGTCAGCACTCAATTAAAGATTATTTCAACCTTCAATCAGTCGAAACTGAATGCGGTAATTCAATAAAAAGATTACAAAGGGAAATAAATAATTGCATATCCTTGTTAGTAAGTCATCATATTGACATATCTAATTGGGATCCAATTATTACATATTTATGTTCAACTTAGCTTCCTGATGTCACACTTTCGCTATGGGAACAGTCCGTAGAAAGCAAGACAGAAACTTCCAAGTGGGCGGATATGGACTGATTTTTGACAAATCGTTTTCAAACGTTAAAATCAGTCTCAGTTTTAAGAGGTATAAAGAGTACAAAACCTCAAAAGGTACAAAACTCAAAACAGGCCTCTGAACATTCCCAAAGAAACTTGGCGCTTTCCAAGCAAGTGTAGCTAAAGGCACATGTAAAATGTGTCAAAGCAATGATCATAAAATTTATGCGTGTTCAAAGTTCAAAAATTTGAACACCAATTAAAGACTTGCTTTCATCAAAAGAAATCACTTCTGCCTGTCAGCGGGCATTCAGTGTCAAAATGGACAAGTGTGTACAATTGCAGCAACTGTCATTTAAGACATAATACCCTTCGGCATTTGCAGACAAGTAAGGCAAAACCTACACAGATAAATAATTCTGCAGATGTATCGGATGAGCAACCGTGCACTTCAAAGCAAGCTCAATCTCAAAATGAATCTGCAAAACAAACAAGTAAGGAAGGCTAAGTTCGGGTGTAACCGAACATTACATACTCAGTTGAGAGCTATGGAGACAAAATAAGGGAAAATCACCATGTAGGAAAATGAACCTCGGGTAACCCTGGATCGTGTTTGTATGACATGCGTATCAAATGGCAGGTATTAAAGAGTATTTTAAGAGGGAGTGGGCCATAGTTCTATAGGTGGACACCTTTTCGAGATATCGCCATAAATGTGGACCAGGGGTGACTCTGGAATTTATTCGTACGATAGTATCAAATGAAAGGTGTTAATGAGTATTTTAAAAGGGAGTGGGCCTTAGTTCTATAGGTGGACGCCTTTTCGGGATATCGTTATAAAGGTGGACCAGGGGTGACTCTAGATTTAGTTTGTACGATATGGGTACCAAATAAAAGGTGCTAATGAGTTTTTAAAAGGGAGTGGGCCTTAGTTCTATGGGTGGACGCCTTTTCGAGATATTGCCATAAAGGTGGACCAGGGGTGACTCTAGAATTAATTTGTACGATATGGGTATCAAATGAAAGGTGTTAATGAGTATTTTAAAAGTTGGTGGGCCTTAGTTCTATAGGTGGATGCCTTTTCGAGATATCGCAATAAACGTGGACCAGGGATGACTCTAGAATGCGTTTGTACAATATGGGTATCAAAAAAAAGGTGTTAATGAGTATTTTAAAAGGGAGGGGGCCTTAGTTCTATAGGTGGACGCCTTTTCGAGATATCGCCATAAAGGTGGACCAGGGGTGACTCTAGAATTAATTTGTACGATATGGATATCAAATAAAAGGTGTCAGTGAGTATTTTAAAAGTTGGTGGGCCTTAGTTCTATGGGTGGACGCCTTTTCGAGATATCGCCATAAAGGTGGACCACGGATGACTCTAGAATGTGTTTGTACGATATGGGTATCAAATGAAAGGTGTTAATGAGTATTTTAAAAGGGAGTGGGCCTTAGTTCTATAGGTGGACGCCTTTTCGAGATATCGCCATAAAGGTGGACCAGGGGTGACTTTAGAATTTTTTTACGATACGGGTATCAAATGAAAGGTGTTAACGAGTATTTTAAAAGGGAGTGGGCCTTAATTCTATAGGTGGACGCCTTTTTGGGATATCGTTATAAAGGTGGACCAGGGTTGACTCTAGAATGCGTTTGTACATTATGGGTATCAAACGAAAGGTGATAATGAGTATTTTAAAAGGGAGTGGGCCTTAGTTCTATAGGTGGACGCTTTTTCGATATATCGCCATAATGGTGGACCAGGGGTGACTCTATAAAGTGTTTGTACAATATGGGTGTCAAATTAAAGGTATTAATAAGAATTTTAAAAGGGAGTGGTGGTAGTTGTATATGTGAAGGCGTTTTCGAGATATCGACCAAAATGTGGACCATGGTGACCCAGAACCTCATCTTTCGGGTACCGCTAATTTATTTATATATGTAATACCACGAACAGTATTCCTGCCATGATTCCAAGGGCTTTTGATTTCACCCTGCAGAACTTTTTCATTTTCTTTTACTTAATATGGTAGGTGTCACACCTATTTTACAAAGTTTTTTTCTAAAGTTATATTTTACGTCAATAAACCAATCCAATTACCATGTTTCAACCCTTTTTTCGTATTTGGTATAGAATTATGGCACTTTTCTCATTTTTCGTAATTTTCGATATCGAAAAAGTGGGCGTGGTGATAGTCAGATTTCGGCCATTTTTTATACCAATAGAAAGTGAGTTCAGATAATTATGTGAACTGAGTTTAGTAAAGATATATCAATTTTTACTCAAGTTATCGTGTTAATGGCCGAGCGGAAGGACAGACGGTCGACTGTGTATAAAAAATGGGCGTGGCTTCAACCAATTTCGCCCTTTTTCACAGAAAACAGTTACCGTCCTAGAATCTAAGCCGCTACCAAATTTCACAAGGATTGGTAAATTTTTGTTCGACTTATGGCATTAAATGTATCTTAGACAAATCAAATTAAAAAGGGCGGAGCCACGCCCATTTTGAAATTTTCTTTTATTTTTGTATTTGGTTGCACCATATTATTACTGGAGTTGAATGTTGACATAATTTACTTATATACTGTAAAGATATTAAATTTTTTGTAAAAATTTCACTTAAAAAAAAAATTTTTTAAAAGTGGGCGTGGTCGTTCTCCGATTTTGCTCATTTTTATTAAGCATACATATAGTAATAGGTGTAACGTTCCTGCCAAATTTCATCATGATATCTTCAACGACTGCCAAATTACAGCTTGCAAAACTTCTAAGTTACCTTCTTTTAAAAGTGGGCGGTGCCACGCCCATTGTCCAAAATTTTACTTATTTTCTATTCTGCGTCATAAGTTCAGCGCGCCTACCAAGTTTCATTGCTTTACCCCTCTTTGGTAATGAATTATTGCAATTTTTCGATTTTTCGAAATTTTCGATACCGAAAAAGTGGGCGTGGTTATAGTCCGATATCGTTCATTTGCGATCTGAGATGAACGCCCAGAAATCTACATACCAAATTTCGTCAAGATATCTCAAAATTGACTCAAGTTATCGTGTTAACGGACAGACGGACGGACGGACGAACGGACATGGCTTGATCAAATTTTTTTTCGATACTGATGATTTTGATATATGGAAGTCTATATCTATCTCGATTCCTTTATACCTGTACAACCAACCGTTATCCAATCAAAGTTAATATACTCTGTGAGCTCTGCTCAACTGAGTATAAAAAAGCAAAAAACTACAGTCCAATCCAATTTTATAAATACCAGTAAAGGGGGTTTACTAGGAACAGCTCGCGTCACCATTCATTATAATGGTACAGATTTTTCGGCCAGAGCTCTCATAGATTCGGGATCTGAATGCTCTTTTATCACTGAAAGACTCAGACTAAGAATCAACCTGCCAACTCGAAAGATGCATGCTCAAGTTCAGGGCATCAATAATTCAGTTTATGCACAGGTAAAAGAGGCATGTGCCACTCAGTTGCGGTCCCCAGTTGACCCACTAATTTTTAATAACGCTTTAGTTCTAGTTCTACCACAATTGACAGGTAATTTGCCAACATGCGATGTAAGTGCATTAAAACAACAAGCATTCCTGATCTCGTGCTTGCGGATAAGCGTCTCTTCGTGAACGAGCCAGTTGATCTTGTTCTGGGCGTGGATACTTATCCGCAAATTAATAAAATATTAGACAGTATCAAAAAAAATATTCCTAGCACTCTTTTAGCTCAAGAAACTGTCTTTGGTTGGATACTGACTGGTCGTGCTGATGCAGCCAATCCAACCAATAATAATCGGGTAACCTTTTACAATGAAGTGGCTTTAGACAAACACATAAGGTCATTTTGGGAGCTCGAAGACACACCGAAAGCTAATGCTTCCACATTAGAAGATAAATTTTGTGAGGAATTGTATCAACGGACAACGCAGCGGAATTCTGATGGAAGATATATTGTGTCACTTCCATTCAAGTCAGAATTCCCAGGAGAGATATCTCTAGGTCCATCATTAAGAATAGCGTGCCTCAGTTCTACAAAAATGAGACCAGACTTAGAAAAAATCTCGATTTACAGAAAGATTACAATAGAGTCATACTAGATTACGAGACTATGGGGTATAGGTCAAAACTAGATTCAATTCAGTCGGCCAATACAGTCGATAATTATTATTTACCACATCATGCGGTAATAAAAGAAGAAAGTATCTCTACCAAAGTTAGAGTTGTTGTTAATGCTTCTTCGCGCTCTTCAAATGGTGTCAGCCTGAACGATGTTCTTCTTCCTGGCCCTGTGCTTCAGGCTGATCTACCCACATTAATTCTTTGCTGGCGACTTTTCAGATACGTCTTCAATAGCGATATTGAGAAGATGTATAGGCAAATCCTATTAGATGATAATCATACGAGATACCAAAGAATAGTTTTCCGCTCAAGTCCAGATGATCAAATCAGTCTGTATGAGCTCAAAACAGTGACATTTGGAATCAATTGTGCTCCTTATCTAGCAATAAGGACTTTACTTAAACTGGCTGATGATTCCGAAAAATTTCATCCAATCGGCTTAAATATTCTACGGAAAAATATGTATGTCGACGGCGATCTTTCGCGAGGGCATATTATTGCATCTGCGATCAGAGCAAGAGGTTAAATTTCAGAGGTTTTAAGCTCAGCTGGTTTTCCACTACGAAAATGGACTTCAAATTCCAGTGAAATATTACAGGGTATTCCCAAAGCTCATCTTCAGAGCGAAGATTTCTTAGAATTCGACTCAATTAGTGTAAAGGCGCTCGGTATTAGGTGGAATGCTCATTCCGATCAGTTTTACTTCATAGCAAAATCTTTAGAAAAGAATGCCGAGCCCACAAAAAGAGCGATACTATCTACTATCGCAAAACTCTTTGATCCTTTAGGGTGGCTAGCTCCAACTAATATCGTGGGAAAAATTATTATGCAAAATATCTGGTTAGAGGGAACTGGCTGGGGTGGAACCGCTTCGCCTTCAACATTAGACAAGTGGAAAAATTTTACCAATACGTACAACGATATCGACAAAATACGAATACCGCGATGGGTAGCCTTTGCTCCAACAGAAAAGGTCGAAATCCGCGACGCCTCCTGGAAAGCGAATGGTGCAGCCGTGTATTTGAGAGTAGAAAACAACGACGGCATACTTGTGAACCTGCTTATGGCAAAAACAAGCGTAGCTCCAGTCAAAACTATCTCACTTCCTCGACTGGAACTTTGCAGGACGGTATTATTAGCTGAAATACCCGAATATATCTGCGCTAACCTCGCTTTAGGTCAACAAAACATTCACCCTTTGACCGATTCGGCAATCGTGTTGGCTTGGATACGCAAACCTCCATGCACATGGTCAACTTTCGTAGCGCATCGAATTACAAAAATCATCGACAAAGTTGGAAGTTCATCATGGTATCACGTGGACTCAGGTACAAACCCAGCAGATTTAGCCCCAGTAGATGAATATTAGCCGAGGATTTAGTCAACAATTCTCTATGGTGGCAGGGTTCTTCTTGGCTCCAAGAAGAGAAGGAAAAATGGCTAACACAAGATTTGGATTTTAACACGAATATTGAAGAAAAATGCGTGCAAGTATATGTAACCGCAATTTCAAGCAATATTAATGATATTCTCGATAGGTTTTCAAATCTTCCTAGGGCTTTAAGGGTTATATCGTACATATTCAGGGTTTTTACATAGATTGCATCCTAAAACTAAAGATTACAGTGAACCTGAATCTCATCTAATTTCCTCAGATGAAATTAAAGCTTAAACGACCCGTTTAATAAAACTTGCTCAGAAGCAATATTACGGATCACAAATTTTGAGCTTGTAATCCAAGACACCAATTGGATCTAAAAGCGAAATACTTTATCTCACTCCTATCTTGATGAAGACGACGTAGTGAAAACGGGTGGACGACTTGGCGCATCGAAAGATACTACTGAATCTGAACGCCATCCCATAATACTTCCGTACAATTGTAGGTTTACACGTCTTTATGTTTAGTTTGCCCACGAAATTTCTCTCCATGGTGAAAACTTATTAATGCTGCGTATCATTAAAAGGCAATACTGGATTCCAAAAGTAGAAACCATGATAAGATCCGTAATTCATAATTGTAAGATCTGCACGATCTTCTAGAAACGATCTCAAAGCCAGCTCATGGGAATTCTACCTCAAGAACGCACCATATTTTCGCGTGCATTTACGAATACAGGGGTATATTTCGCAGGAACTTTCGTCATTTAGAGTAACAGGGGGCGCGGGTGTCGTACCTCAAAGGGTTACATTTTTCTATTCGTTTGCTTTTCTACTAAGGCCATAAATTTAGAAGCTACTAGTGATTTGAGCACTTCCTCATTTCTAGCCGCTCTTTCAAGATTCGTAGCTAGACGAGGATGTCCAAGAAACATTTATACGGACAATGGAACAAACTTTGTCGGTGCATCACGTGCATTAAAAGCTGAATTTAAGGAGTTTCTTGCCGATGCAAGAAACTAAACTCTGTCGAAATATTCCCATCAGGCATTAAATTGACATTTCATACCAGCAGGAGCTCCACACATGGGGGCACTATGGGAAGCGGGAGTGAAAAGCTTTAAAAGCCACTTCAAAAAAATGGCCTTAAAAAACAAATTCACTCTTGAGGAATTTAACACACTGTTATGTAGAATTGAGTGGTGTCTCAATTCTCGCCCTCTTAGCCCCGCTTGAAATGAACCATCTGACATTGAGCCTCTAACACCAGGACACTTTCTGATTGGAGGACATCTATTGGCACCAGCGGAAATCAGCGTTGATGAAAATGGTGCCTCAATAGTCAGTCGCTGGCAAAAACTCAAGGCATTACATAAAAATTTCTGCAGAAGAAGGAAATCAGAATATCTTTCGGAACTACAGAAACGGATAAAATGGAAGCATCCTAAAACAAATATGCAAGTCGGAGATATGGTGGTTATACGGGAAAACAATCTTCCTCCCAACGAATGAAGATTGGGGCGTGTGACAAAGTTACACCCTGGTTCAGACAAACGCGTTCGCGTTGTTGATATAAGGACTGAAAGGGGCGAATAACAAGACCACTTGTCAAACTAATATTACTACCACCATATACCGCGGAACCGAAAACACGGCAGACCCTAATCTTCAGCAGTAAAGCTACAATTGCAGTTACAAAATCTCCACACAACATCAAACACTTCTCCTAGCCAAACTTAAGCAACTTCAACATGGGTGGTATGGTTTTCATTTACAAAAGCAACAATATTTTGCTTAAATTGATGAACACATTTTATTACTAAATATTCAATTTTTTTTAATGTGTTTTTACACACTCACTACCAAGTGAAGTTATCACTGGGTAGCAGGGCTTGCTCAAGAGAATTTGGGGCCCTAGGCGAGTTATTATTTGCGGCCCCTTTCTCCCGTATTTATTGAAAGAAATTAAAGATCAGAAAATTAGAGATCAGAAATATTAAATTCAAACTTAGTGTCAATAAACAAAAAAATATTCCTTTTGCATATTAAATATATTTTTTTTCAACAAAAAAAACGAAAATATCACACAAAAGTATTTTTAATTATCTTAGAGTTTACTAAAACTTCATTTTCCGCGCCTTCAACGCAGAGAAAGTTGATATAATTTTACTTAAATCTAATTTTTGCGCAATTTCCTGCTCTATTGATAGCAATGCTAAACCAACAAGCCTTTCTTGAGTCATGGCCGAACGCAAGTACGTTTTGATTAATTTCAGTTTCGAAAAGCTACGCTCGCCACTCGCAACCGACATTGGTATTATCATCAGAGCGAATATTTCTTAGAATTCGAAGACTCAATTAGTGTAAAGGTGCCCATGATAAGATCCGTAATTCATAAATGTAAGATCTGCACGATCTTCTAGAAACGATCTCAAAGCCAGCTAATGGGAATTCTACCTCAAGAACGCACCATATTTTCGCATGCATTTACGAATACAGGGGTAGATTTCGCAGGACCTTTCGTCAATAAGAGTAACAGGGGGCGCGGGTGTCGTATCTCAAAGGGTTACGTTTTTCTATTCGTTTGCTTTTCTACTAAGGCCATAAATCTGTGGTCACAAGCAATAATAGCCTAAGTCGTAAAACGTGCTTCCGAGAAAAATGACGTTTTATACACAGAAGAGCTTTTGAAAAAAATAAAAAAGGGTTTTAAAAAAAATGCAATGCAAAATTAAATATATATATACGTAGTATGCTTAGTCCAAAAATTATAAAGAAACTTTTCTTTGTGTAGGAGATAATTAATAAAATATGAGATAGGAATGACTATGTTGACTTAGGCTTTTATTGTAAAATAATGTTTTGTTTTTTCCCGACACATATTGATTTAAGCAACTATTGCATATTTTAATTGAGCACGACAAAGACTTAAATCACTTTAAGATAATGGTAGTTTATTTAAAACAAAGTAAGTTGACAAATTCATTATTTTAAACTTAATCAGATTTAAAAAAAAAAAATTGATCATATGCTATTTGAACGGCCAGCGATAAAAATGCGATTTATTTTAAATGCGAATAAAAGTAAAACGTACTAAAGTATTTGTAAAAATGTGGGGAATAAAGAAGGACGGTAAAACCTGGACTTATCGTTAAAAAAACAACGGAAAGTCCAGGTTTTATAGCCCTTCTTTTTTTTATCCCACACTTTTACAAATACTTTAATAAGTTTTCCTTTTATTCGCCCTTAAAATAAATCTCATTTTTTTTGCTGACCGTTCATTTATAATGAGAATTTTACGTAAATATTAATAGAATATATCTATCTAAGTCACTCAACTTCTGATTCGTCTTCGACTAAGTCGGGATGTATATCTGAAGAATTATCGGTTAACAAACTTTTATAAAAAGGATGAAAACATGGATTTACAAATGACAGTAAATCGAGCAGATCTTTTTTCTTTTTTGAACTGATCTTAGCATCGTCTGTTAATAAAGGTAGGTCGGCTTTAACTATTGAGTTTACTCCACGTTTCAATAAGTTTAATGTTTTAAAAGGAGCATCTTCATCTAAAGTAGTTTTATAAAGAATTTTTGCAAAATTTGCCTTTTTAAATCTAAGCCATCTAATATCTTTCCAAACGAATTTTTCCCCATCTTGATTTGTACTTCTCCACATTAACTTTGTTTTTAGCAAACGACGAAAATCAAAGAAATCTTCTAAATTCATTTCAATTACGTTGAATGCATTCCTAGAACGTGCACTTCTCACAAAATTGTACCAGTCATGTGGATGGTGTATTTGTGCGTCAGTTCTTTTCTTTTTTCCTTCTATCACAGAGTGATCGACATCGCATTCCATATGATTGTGCCCCGGTTCTAAGAATTTATGATCAATAGTTTCTAAAGCCGAGTTAATTTCCATAGCCAGTATGAACATTGCGCAAACGAAAGAATTCTTATTTTGTCCCATACAAGAATCACTGTAAAAATTGCGTGATTAACTTCTGAAAGGTTATTTATATGACTAAACAAGCACGAAGCGATTTGGTTACCGCCACGAGCAGATAGTGCCTCATGCCACATAAAACAATGTGGGATACCAGTTGTGCAGTCGTGCACAGTTAAATTGTACGTCCATAGCTGTCTTTTATAGAAACTTATTGAGTTTCTCAAGAACGGGGTAGGCAAACACTGCTGCAAATCAAATGTATACACTTTCACTGTAGGATCAGCGGATGCAGAGGTTTTGTCATTCCTTTTCGATTCATATGCCAAGTCCGCTTTATTTTGATGAGCTAAGAGTTCATTTTCTAAATCACCTAGAAGTATACTATCGCCTTCTTGTTTTGCAATACCAATTTTGGCTCTCAATTTCTCACATGAAGAACAAGTATCCAAGTTTTGGCTTCTTAAATTTTATATTCATGGCTGTAAATTATTTCTAAATTAAATAATTATAAAAGGCGTTAAAGAAGCAACTTACTCTTGAAAATACTACTGTATGCCGAGATGCTAATTGCGTCGTGCTTGAATTTATCGCAAAATAAATTATACATTTGGCTCAGGGATACATCGGCGTGCAAATATTCTACACTTGTGTCTCTCCTGGTGTAGTGGCTTTCATATTTCGGAAAGCCGTTTATGTGGTCTTTTACAAGTTGAATTTTTTCATCTGTGAGTTTATTTTTTCCTCCACCCGACCCTCGCTTATCAAAAAAGTCACTATCAGGATAAAATAATTTTTTCTTCAAAACAGTTTTGACAAAACTGGCACTTTCATCAAAGCATTGTAGAAAGCACTTTTGGCATACTTGGACTCTTTGGCCTTCATACTCCACATAATAAGCAGCTTGAAATTTGCGCTCACGAGGTTTTTCAGGGTGCTTTTGCATATTTTGTGTTTTTTTGTTGTTGATGTCAATTAAAGAACTAATGAATAAAATTCTCTGATTGTACGTGCCCAAAGTCCAATATTTCTTGAAGATACTTCTTTGAAGCTCAAGCGGCACCTTCGTCTTACACTTCATGCGGCAATCAATCAGAAGAGGTCTTAATTTTCTTTCTGGTACAACATTACCCTTAACGTTTACATACGTTTTTCCCTGGTTTCTTCTTGTATATGAGATTTTCCGTGAGTAAGCTCTTTTAGACGTAGTTGGTGCTTCGTTGAGCAGTTCATCATTTTCTATATTAGTGCTATTTATATCCTCATCAGAAATTGAAGCTTCGTAGTCGGGATCCTGGACAGGGTTGTCACTGTCGAAATGCGTATCTTCATTACGAGATGATTTTTCCTCCTCATTTTCATCTCTTTGGCGAGTATCGGAAACATTTATTGTTAAATCGCTGCTTTCTAAAAAAGACATGTGGCTGCTTTCATCAAAACCTAAATAAAATAAATAAATAAAGGCAATGCATTTTGTTTTCTATTCCTTACCTGTAACGTTTCTTTCATTACCGATTTCATCCATTTTATATATGTTTAGTAATTCATTTATTATATTATTTATGTAAATTAAGAAGATATTAAATTTAAATCGCACAATCACTTTTCTCCTTTCCAGAGCTCTTATAACATCTTCATTAATAACACGAAATTGCTTAAGTAAAATAATTTTAAAACGGTACTTTAGTTATAATAACCTACTTGCACTTAGTACTCAAACAAAGAGAATATTTAATTCACATTTTTCGCTTACGTTGACATAGCTCTCTTTAAAATGCACAAACAAACACGCGTTAACAGCTTTTGTAGTGATAGTGCACGCCATTTTATATTCTCAATAATGAATAATGGTCTATCTTCTCTTAGGCTTTTATGTATACTCTCTTGTTTATGGCAAACTATTAAGAAATATAATGTGCAAAAACAACTTAAGTCTTTGTAAGCCATTTTAGTAAAACAATACTGTGTGGGTGAATTTTATTAAGTTTATTTTAGCTCCTATTGTAAATGTAACAGGGAGTGGTTAAGAGTTAAGCTTATATGTCTTTTTTCACATTTGCTTAAAAATGGAAGTTAAAGAGTCAGGACTTTCACATAAATATAAAGTTTTATAAGGGGAATATCGTAGTATATATAACTCGATTCATTCTTAAGTCGACTTAGGCGGTTATTACTTGTGACCACAGAAATTTAGAAGCTACTAGTGATTTGAGCACTTCCTCATTTCTAGCCGCTATTTCAAGATTCGTAGCTAGACGAGGATGTCCAAGAAACATTTATACGGACAATGGAACAAACTTTGTCGGTGCATCACTTACCAATTGGATCTAAAAGCGAAATACTTTATCTCACCCCATATCTTGATGAAGACGACGTAGTGAAAACGGGTGGACGACTTGGCACATCGAAAGATAGTACTGAAAATGAACGCCATCCCATAATACTTCCGTACAATTGTAGGTTTACACGTCTTTATGTTCAGTTTGTCCCCGAAATTTCTCTCCATGGTGAAAACTTATTAATGCTGCGTATCATTAAAAGGCAATACTGGATTCCAAAAGTAGAAACCATGATAAGATCCGTAATTCATAATTGTAAGATCTGCACGATCTTCTAGAAACGATCTCAAAGCCAGCTCATGGGAATTCTACCTCAAGAACGCACCATATTTTCGCGTGCATTTACGAATACAAGGGTATATTTCGCAGGAACTTTCGTCATTTAGAGTAACAGGGGGCGCGGGTGTCGTACCTCAAAGGGTTACGTTTTTCTATTCGTTTGCTTTTCTACTAAGGCCATAAATTTAGAAGCTACTAGTGATTTGAGCACTTCCTCATTTCTAGCCGCTCTTTCAAGATTCGTAGCTAGACGAGGATGTCCAAGAAACATTTATACGGACAATGGAACAAATTTTGTCGGTGCATCACGTGCATTAAAAGCTGTATTTAAGGAGTTTCTTGCCGATGCAAGAAACTAAACTCTGTCGAAATATTCCCATCAGGCATTAAATTGACATTTCATACCAGCAGGAGCTCCAGACATGGGGGCACTATGGGAAGCGGGAGTGAAAAGCTTTAAAAGCCACTTCAAAAAATGGCCTTAAAAAACAAATTCACTTTTGAGGAATTTAACACACTGTTATGTAGAATTTAGTCGTGTCTCAATTCTCGCCCTCTTAGCCCCGCTTCAAATGAACCATCTGACCTTGAGCCTCTAACACCAGAACACTTTCTGATTGGAGGACATCTATTGGCACCAGCGGAAATCAGCGTTGATGAAAATACTGCCTCAATAGTCAGTCGCTGGCAGAAACTCAAGGCATTACATCAAAATTTCTGCAGAAGAAGGAAATCAGAATATCTTTCGGAACTACAGAAAAAGATAAAATGGTAGCATCCTAAAGCAGTTACACCCTGGTTCAGACAATCGCGTTCGCGTTGTTGATATAAGGACTGAAAGGGGGCGAATAACAAGACCACTTGTCAAACTAATATTACTATCACCATATACCGAGGAACCGAAAACACGGCAGACCCTAATCTTCAGCAGTAAAGCTACAATTGCAGTTACAAAATCTCCACACAACATCAAAAACTTCTCCTAGCCAAACTTAAGCAACTTCAACATGGGTGGTATGGTTTTCATTTACAAAAGAAACAATATTTTGTTTAAATTGACGAACACATTTTATTACTAAATATTCAGTTTTTTTTAATGTATTTTTACACACTCACTACCAAGTGAAGTTATCAATGGGTAGCAGGGCGGGCTCAAGAGAATTTGGGGCCCTAGGCGAGTTATCATTTGCGGCCCCTTTCTCCCGTATTTATTGAAAGAAATTAAAGATCAGAAAATTAGAGATCAGAAATATTAAATTCAAACTTAGTGTCAATAAACAAAAAAATATTTCTTTTGCATATTAAATATATTTTTTTTTTCAACAAAAAACGAAAATATAACACAAAAGTATTTTTAACTATCTTAGAGTTTACTAAAACTTCATTTTCCGCGCCTTCAACGCAGAGAAAGTTGACATAATTTTACTTAAATCTAATTTTTGCGCAATTTCCTGCTCTATTCATAGCAATGCTAAACCAACAAGCCTTTCTTAAGTCATGGCCGAACGCAAGTGCGTTTTGATTAATTTCAGTTTCGAAAAGCTACGCTCGCCACTCGCAACCGACATTGGTATCATCTTCAGAGCGAAGATTTCTTAGAATTCGACTCAATTAGTGTAAAGGCGCTCGGTATTAGGTGGAATGCTCATTCCGATCAGTTTTACTTCATAGCAAAATCTATAGAAAAGAATACCGAGCCCACAAAAAGAGCGATACTATCTACTATCGCAAAACTCTTTGATCCTTTAGGGTGGCTAGCTCCACTAATATCGTGGGAAAAATGATTATGCAAAATATCTGGTTAGAAGGAACTGGCTGGGATGAAACCGCTTCGCCTTCAACATTAGACAGGTGGAAAAATTTTATCAATACGTACAACGATATCGACAAAACACGAATACCGCGATGGGTAGCCTTTTCTCCAACAGAAAAGGTCGAAATCCGCGGATTCTGCGACGCCTCCTAAAAAGCGAGTGGTGAAGCCGTGTATTTGAGAGTAGAAAACAACAACGGCATACTTGTGAACTGCTTATGGCAAAAACAAGCGTAGCTCCAGTCACAACTATCTCACTTCCTCGACTGGAACTTTGCAGGACGGTATTATTAGCTGAAATAACCGAATCTTTCTGCGCTAACCTCGCTTTAGGTCAACAAAACATTCACCTTTGGACAGATTCGACAATCGTGTTGGCTTGGATACGCAAACCTCCATGCACATGGTCAACTTTCGTTGCGCATCGAATTACAAAAATCATCGACAAAGTTGGAAGTTCATCATGGTATCACGTGGACTCAGGTACAAACCCAGCAGATTTAGCCAGTAGATGAATACTAGCCGAGGATTTAGTCAGCAATTCTCTATGGTGGCAGGGTCCTTCTTGGCTCCAAGAAGAGAAGAAAAAATGGCTAACACAAGATTTGGATTTTAACACGAATATTGAAGAAAAACGCATGCAGGTACATGTAACCGCAATTTCAAGCAATATTAATGATATTCTCGATAGGTTTTCAAACCTTCCTAGGGCTTTAAGGGTTATATCGTACATATTCAGGGTTTTTCTATAGAATGCATCCTAAAACTAAAGATTACAGTGAACCTGGATCTCATCTAATTTCCTCAGACGAAATTAAAGCTACAACAACCCGTTTAATAAAACTTGCTCAGAAGCAATATTACGGATCACAAATTTTGAGCTTGTAATCCAAAACACCAATTGGATCTAAAAGCGAAATACTTTATCTCACCCCATATCTTGATGAAGACGACGTAGTGAAAACGGGTGGACGACCTGGCGCATCGAAAGATACTATTGCATCTGAACGCCATCCCATAATACTTCCGTACAATTGTAGGTTTACACGTCTTTATGTTCAGTTTGTCTACGAAATTTCTCTCCATGGTGAAAACTTATTAATGCTGCGTATAATTAAAAGGCAATACTGGATTCCAAAAGTAGAAACCATTATAAGATCCGTAATTCATAATTGTAAGATCTGCACGATTTTCTAGAAACGATCACAAAGCCAGCTCATGGGAATTCTACCTCAAGAACGCACCATATTTTCGCGTGCATTTACGAATACAGGGGTAGATTTCGCAGGACCTTTCGTCATTAAGAGTAACAGGGGGCGCGGGTGTCGTACCTCAAAGGGTTACGTTTGTCTATTCGTTTACTTTTCTACTAAGGCCATAAATTTAGAAGCTACTAGTGATTCGAGCACTTCCTCATTTCTAGCCGCTCTTTCAAGATTCGTAGCTAGACGTGGATGTCCAAGAAACATTTATACGGACAATGGAACAAACTTTGTCGGTGAATCACGTGCATTAAAGGCTGAATTGAAGGAGTTTCTTGCCGATGCAAGAAACCAAACTCTGTCGAAATATTCCCATCAGGCATTAAATTGACATTTCATACCAGCAGGAGCTCCACACATGGGGGCACTATGGGAAGTGGGAGTGAAAAGCTTTAAAAGCCACTTCAAAAAAATGGCCTTAAACATCAAATTCACTTTTGAGGAATTTGACACACTGTTATGTAGAATTGAGTCGTGTCTCAATTCTCGCCCTCTTAGCCCCGCTTCAAATGAACCATCTGACCTTGAGCCTCTAACACCAGGACACTTTCTGATTGGAGGACATCTATTGGCACCAGCGAAAATCAACGTTGATGAAAATACTGCCTCAATAGTCAGTCGCTGGCAGAAACTCAAGGCATTACATCAAAATTTCTGCAGAAGAAGGAATTCAGAGTATCTTTCGGAACTACAGAAACGGATAAAATGGAAGCATCCTAAAACAAATATGCAAGTCGGAGATATGGTGGAAAACAACCTTCCTCCCAACGAATGGGGATTGGGGCGTATGACAAATTTACACCCTGGTTCAGACAATCGCGTTCGCGTTGTTGATATAAGGACTAAAAGGGGGCGAATAACAAGACCACTTGTCAAACTAATATTACTACCACCATATACCACGGAAGCGAAAACACGGCAGACTCTATCTTCAGCAGTAACGCTACAATTGCAGTTACAAAATCTCCACACAACATCAAAAAACTTCTCTTAGCCAAACTTAAGCAACTTCAACAAAACTCCAAGTGGAAGCCAACATTTTTTTGATCCAGCCTAATGTTACATATGTACATATGCATGCTTGCACAGATGAGTGGTATGGTTTTCATTTACAAAAGCAACAATGATCATATATATTTAATTAGCGAGCTTTGCTCATATTGCTTTATACAATTGTTTTTGTAATTGATATTAGAGAGCAACAATATTTTGCTAAAATTGATGAACACATTTTATTACTAAATATTCAATTTTTTTTAATGTGTTTTTACGCACTCACTACCAAGTGAAGTTTTCACTGGGTAGCAGGGCGGGCTCAAGAGAATTTGGGGCCCTTTTCTCCTGTATTTATTGAAAGAAATTGGAGATTAGAAAATTAGAGGTCAGAAATATTAAATTCAAACTTAGTGTCAATAAACAAAAAAATATTTCTTTTGCATATTAAATATATTTTTTTTCAACTTAACACGAAAATATAACACAAAAGTATGTTTAATTATCTTAAAGTTTACTAAAATTTCATTTTCCGCACCTTCAACGCAGAGAAAGTTGATATAATTTTACTTAAATCTAATTTTTGCGCGATTTCCTGCTCTATTGACAGCAATGCTGAACCAGCAAGCGTTTCTTGAGTCATGGCCGAACGCAAGTACGTTTTGATTAATTTCAGTTTCGAAAAGCTACGCCCGCCACTCGCAACCTACATTGGTATCGTCAACAAAATAATAAATTGGGCATGAGACCAGAGAAGTTGTGCTGTAAAATATAACGAAGGTGAAAATTTAATTTTTTTAATGAAACTAAATATAGGGCCCATACAAATTTTTTTTTTTTTTTTTTTGCAAAAAGGATTTTTAGTACAAAAGTGGTTATTGGATTTTGGTCCCCCTAGAACTTGGTGCCCTAGGCGGTCGCGTAGTTCGTGTATATGGTAGAGCCAGCCCTGATGGGTAGTCAGCACCGAAACATGCGCACAAATATGTATAAACTGTCTACGTGCATTGGACTGCATGGAATCATAAAAGAAAAATTTTCGGGTCTACTTATAAAAAAAAAAAAAAAAAAATGTAAGGCGCGATAACCTCCGAAGAGATCTAAGGCCGAGCTTCTCTTCCAATTTGCGTCGTGCTCCTCTTGATTTTTCCCTACAAATTGGCCGGACGGGACCTACATGTTTTATGCCGACTCCGAGCGGCATCTGCAAGGCAGATGAGTTTTCACTGAGAGCTTTTCATGGCAGAAATACAATCGGAGCGCTTGCCAGACACTGCCGAGGGGCGACCCCGCTTAGAAAAATTTTCTTCTAATTGAAAAATCTTATTTCTAAAATTTTGATGTTGGTTTGCCCGGGAGTTGAACCCAGGGCATACGGTGTGATAGGCGGAGCACGCTACCATCACACCACGGTGGCCGCGGGTCTACTTAGGCAATCACAAAATTCGTGGTTTCACAAACCATATTCAATAATGAATTTCCTTCAAATAAATATTTCCTTTGTTCTTTTTAACTAATGCATTATTTATAAGGGTGCTCACATAAACAAAATTGTTTACTTTTGTTACAAAGAAACGAAAAAAGGGAAAAGTACAATGGCAAAGGCAGCGTTACTTAAATTAAACAAAATCGCTGCCAATTCCATTGCATACACCCGTTTTTTATCAAAATAAAAATAAAAAAAAAATTAAATAAGTAAAAAACAAAACCACGGAAATAAAAAAAAAAATCCGATTATGAACACCCTAATATAATACACGGCACCAAGCACAATTCCTTTTTACTTTTCGAAGTAAAAAGTTTAAATACTAACCAAAAAAGGCGCGTTCTCACGTCTAAATTAAGAATCCGAAAGCGGAAGTTAACTTTTTTACCCGTTTAAAAGTTATCCGCGAAAAACAGGTTTGTGTGACACATATTGTTCCCGCACGTTTACAATCTTTTAAGCGCACACATCACTTTATTTTTATTATAAGCTTTTATTTAGTTTCACTTTTGTTGTCTGTAATGGAATCTTGCAAGTTAAATTTGATACACTTCCCGGTGTCCGATTGAGCTGAAATTTTGCACACATATATAACTCCGATGACAATGCAATATTACTTTGTTAGAATTCGATAAATTAATCGATAACACAGTTATCGGTAAAGATTGGTATTTACTTTGGCATAACAGCCTAAGTTCCATACAAACCCGCCGGTACCTATCCGTGGATTGTGATATTTGGACGTGGTGAATCACGCGTGTCAGGCGTGGTGAATCTCAACGCTTGCGAAAAGCGGAGACACAACCCTCTGTTGTATTTCTGTGTATAACCAACATAGCTGAATTTTTAAGGCTGTTTAACTCTGTAATCTTTTCTGTAATTTATTTTGCTTTTGGAAAAATTACCTATTTGAAAAAAGCTGGCTGAAAAATATTTGCATAACAGCTTAAGTTAAATCAAGAATGGAAAATCTTGGAAAATTTGAGCAGATGTGGCATTTTCGCGCGTCCGTTGAACGAAATATTGACAATCTGCTGATCATCGCTAGGAAATTAGCGACATTACATCAACTAAGCAGCACTTTAGCAATACTACTGTTATTATTTGGCCGCTCAAACACACACATATTAATTGTGCATTAAATCTAAAATATACAAATACACCATAATAATTTACACGGCCAAAGCCATGATAATTTACCCTACTAAAAATTAAAAAAAAAATTCATATTTAAATTAAATTTAAGAAAAAGGCTTTTCTAAGAACAAGCTTCTATTACTTGTTAATAAAACGAACTAAAAAGTAAAAAATAAAATTAAAGATAAAAAACTTTTTTAAAAATAAGCTTTTATTATTTTGGTTAATAAAATTAACTAAAAAGTAAACAATAAATTGACTCTAAAGAAATATAACACTTTATAAGTTCATTGTAAGCTTAAACGATAATTAGGCTTTTTCGTCTGCGACAAAAAAATTCTATATTGTACATAATTATATATTTTTAACATTAAAACTTTACACCTAAATTATTAAAGTTTACAGTTTATATCACAGTCCTAATTGTTCTAATAAAAGCGTGTTACATTGCGATAGCAAGAAAATGAGATCCTAAATGTTCTTAATTATACGATCAAAATTTAACACGTTTTTTATTAGAACAATTTGGACTGTGAGATATACTGTAAGATTTAATAATTTAGGTGTAAAGTTTTAATGTTAAAAATATATAATTATGTACAATATAGAATTTTTTTGTCGCAGACGAAAAAGCCTAATTATCGTTTAAGCTTACAATGAACTTATAAAGTGTTATATTTCTTTAGAGTCAATTTATTGTTTACTTTTTAGTTAATTTTATTAACCAAAATAATAAAAGCTTATTTTTAAAAAAGTTTTTTTTTCTTTAATTTTATTTATATTTATTATATTAACATAATCTAACTTGCACGAATTTACGATAAAATTATGTTAAATTTCAGTAATTTACTTATAAAATATCAAAACAAATATTGCAACAAATTTCTGTCGAAATGAAAACATATGAAAGTGAACAGTGTTGCCAGCCCAGCAACGCTGGAAATTACTTTTCTTGTTCTCTGTTAGGATTAATACAAGGCGGTGGCGGTTCAACATAAATTTAAATAAACATACAATTACATTGTTTTTGTAATTTACTGAATATTTTGCAATTTATATTATTAAAAGAGAACAGAATACGTCTTCAATTTATCGAAATAAAGAGATGCTGATAAATATTTGGAATTTTCGTTTTTGTTTAGGCGCAGTCTTTTCTCCTCTTCTCTTCTCCTCTCTTCTCTTCTCCCTCTTTTTTAAATCGATAAAAAATGAAAATTTGGAAAATAAATCGCGTCTCCTTAAATATGTATATTAAAATGCAAATTCTTCAGAGAAATACAAAAGCAAAACCATAGAATATGAATGTTTTCTGAATTTATGTCGAGCCGGCACCACCTTGCATTCTTCCGACTAGAGAAAAGCCTAAGTAATTTCTGTTGTTCCTGAGCTGGTGTCACTATGCACCTCCATTTACTCTGTATTCGTGTGTGTTCATGTGTTTAACTGCAGCAAAGAAGTGGGTGAGTTTTTTGATATTTGGTTTGCCTTAATAAGAATAAATAAGTGAAATTCAAAGTTATTTTTTCATTAATTCGTGTATATCAAATTACATTAATATACCAAATATCGGAATTGAGTTAATTCATGTGCCTACAGCAACGTAATTGTGCAGAAAAACACCTGCCCCATGGAACAGTTTTTCGCGGATATCTAGGTAAAAAAAGTTAACTTCCGCTTTCGGATTCTTAATCTAGACGTGAATACGCGTCTTTTGATGCCTCACTCGAAAAAAAGGCCCAAATTTCGGTGGATACCATAAACTGCACCATTACATTTACATTTTTGAGAAACTAATTAGTAATAAAAAAAAAAATGTTATAAATGCTTGGAAATATATAAATGAGACATTGTTTTAGAAAATCTTTTATGTTAATGTTTGGCTTGGCGTTGTTTCTGTCTTGGTGGTTCGAGGGTATCGTTTGGAAAACAAATGAATATCAATTATATTGCAATACAGCACATCTATCGTGTACTTGTATATCGCATACATTACCCTGCTTCCACCAACAACCCCTTATAAGGTGAAGTTCACATTTACCTTATCAGAATAGCTCGCCAACCGAAATACCCTCGCTACGTCGATAAATTAGAAGAAATTATTTTCCTTTTCAGAAAAATTACGCGTTTCACTACCGTTCGTAAAACAGCTGAGGCAAAGGGGTTTTCTTTGGCCTGTCGATTGTGCGAAAAGAAACACCCACTCAGGGTGTGCCTTGTCTTCCGCGACTTCACAACGGAAAAAAGGTGGTATTTCGTTTAATGACGAACGCTATTGCATCAATTGCTTGTCATCTCTGCATAGTGTAGCACATTGCACACACGAGGGGCGGTGCAAGAAGTGCGGAGATGACCACCACACCATGCTGCATATCGCGGAAGTTCGTGACACGACGCGACGGCAACAAAACACGTGGCATCGCAGGCCACTGAGAACTACCACCGAGGAAAGCGACGCCCTCTCCATCGATGCATCCGAGGTCGAAGCAGAGCCTCTGGAGAGGAAACGTCCGTTTACCGCCCTGGGGTCTCAAGTGGAGTGGAATCATCTGCATTCCACCCATCTTCTACGAGCGGATTGGAAATGAAAACTTTCCAACCGCAGAGGAATAGAAAAACAAGAAAAAATCGACGTAAGCAGCAGGCGCATCACAGACGGAGAGTGGAATCATCCGCATTCCACCGCCATCCAACTAGTGGTTTCCGGGCTGTGACGGTTGTCAACCCACGCGCACCGCCGCAGTTGATCCAGTGTCTCACTTCGGTTGCAACCACCGCCGTTGTTAAGGTCGAGTCGGGTGGACGTTTGCACCTGGTGCTAGCTCTTCTCGCCAGTCCGATTGGTGCTCAGTGCCGACGTGGTCCCAAAGGTTTTTCTGGGCGCCATACCAGCCGGAATTTTGGGGCCGCTGTTGGTATAGAATACCATTTTTGGCTGGGTGTTGTCCGGTGCCTGCTAAATAGTTATTTTTATATATACATAAATTTAAATTCTTTTATATGTACATATTTTTTTTACAAAGAAAAATTATGAATTTTACATATTTTTATACATACATTTTACTAAAAATAGAGAGTTGTAAATACTTTTATACATATATACTTATTTTTTACCAAAATGGATTTTATATACCTCTTATGCACAAACTAGGTACATAAGCTATGAAATATTTTGTACATACATACATGAAATAAAAATGAATGTGCCACTGAGATTTAACCATGTGCATCTATTATTTATTATTCTTCAATTTTCGACTTTTGGTAATTCAAGAAGAACCTGAGCTGCAAATAATTTAAGCTTAATTTAAACAAATTCTGCGAACCAGCGGCGGAATATGTCCAAATAGATCTTGCGTGTCGCAAGAGGGCCGGCATGTTTAAGCCAACAGCCCAAACTCCAAATTTAAAAGGCCGCCCTCGCATATTTTCTAATATTGGTTAACAGTGCCAGTCAAACTGTTAATGTTAACCATGCAAACGGACATCGCTGGAATAAATAAACAGTTTGACTGGCAAGCGGTATTGACCGATTATGTTATTTTGTAAAGGACGTATCCCGCTGCAGTTTCCAGCTTCAACCAAAAGGTAACCTGAAATTATATATATATATTTATTTATGTGCACACTCTTTGTATTAAATAAAGAGATACTATATTAATTAAATTCTATTACCACACTTTTTTTCTTTTCTGCACTATATCTTGACAGGTACCATCCCTGAGCTGTGGTTCGGCCAAGACAAGGGTTTTATAAAGGAGTGGCCCTTAGTTGTATATGTGAAGGTGTTTTCGAGATATTGACCAAAATGTGGGCCAGGGTGACCCAGAACATCATATGTCGGGTACCGCAAATTTATTTATATATGTAATACCATGAACAGTATTCCTGCCAAGATTTCAAGGGCTTTTGATTTCGCCCTGCAGAACTTTCTCATTTTCTTCTACTTAATATTGTAACGAATTTACTTGCAAATCCTCTTATTTGCAATCCTCTGCTGAGTTCGTATCACTAAACTGTTGAATAAATAACTTCAATATTGAATAATGGAAAAATGACCTTTATTAAATTACTTCACAATAACACTTATACTTTGCTACTCGCTGGCTTAATAACCAAACTGATTGATAACTCAAATGAAACTCTACAATTGGCCGCCACATCGCGTGCTTAATCAATAACTGGTTGATTGCTCAACTCAAACTGAATTACCGCGCCTCTACATCTGTTGCCTTTTATACCCTTTGGTTTCTTCGTTCGCATTTTTCCAGAATGCACTAGCATTGTCCATGAGCTCTCAAACTTCTCAGCTATAACTAAAATTGCACAATTTTATACATCTTTTAGGCGCTTCCAGAAACTACTAGTCCAGTAGCTCTCAAACTTCTCAGATATATGCATGTGTTTGCGCATTGACTCTCCGCTGCTCGTATTCGTACATGGTACATATGTGTAGACGCAATTATTTATTCGTTTATGTAGATACATAAAGATTGAATTATTGATGTGAATGTTTGTAGTTTACAGTCTCTCGCGCGCACATAGGCGTATAAGTAAATGCATCTGTGTGTGACATCTTTCGGCTGCCTTATATATGTGTATACATGATTTGATTATTGACGTAAATACTGCTTGTCGTGGCCTTGGCATCGCCTTAGTGATGGTATAACTTAGTGATGTTAATATCCGTGACACTGCCCTCCACCTAAGTCTGATCGTCCCGATCAGACAAATCTCTCGATCTAAACGCTGCTAGCATCGCCATATGTACCACTCTTCTACTTCGCGGTTTCTCAATGCTTTGTATGCGGTAGATGATATCACTGATCTTCTTCACAACCTTTTACGGGCCTTCCCAACTGCACCCAAATTTGGATGGAACACCTTTCCGCCGGTGAGGGTTGTATAACAGTACCAAATTTCCCTCCCGGAAACCTTCGGAATTATTTTCCTTGTCGTACCTGTGTTTCATCTTACTACTCATTACCCTGGGCCGTTCCTTCACACTCTGTTGTTTGGTCAATGAACCACTTCGTAGAGCTTGCGCTGGACGAATTTCCTTTGCATAATCGGTATCGTTCCCACATTTTACAACAGTAGTGCGCTCCGGCTTGAAACTACCCTCGCATTCTTTCTCGGAAATTCGTTGCCTTGTTTTCCTGCGTCTTTTAGGTTTTGCCAATGCCAGTGTTTCTCTCGCAGGTACTTTTGATTTTGATTTATTTGGCCCATTCGATCTATCAACCTTTACCTTTGAATTTCGTGGCCTTCGTCGAGTATTCTCCACCAGTACCCGATTACTGCTGAACCCTTTTTCCAAACTAAAGTTAAGTGGCACATCTTGGTTCTCATAACGCATCACTCTTCTCTGCATATCGATCTTGATGTCATGGTCAACCAAGAAATCCACTCCCAATATATCTTCATCAACAATCTCCGCCACAACAAATTTGTGTAGAACCATGACCTTCCCAACCAATACTTCACATATCACTTCTCCCTGAACTTGGTTATACTCGCCAGTGACCGTACGCAACTTTGCTCCAGGTAACGGTTTTACTCTCCTGTTGACCAAATCAGATCGGATCAAGGAATGAGATGCGCCCGTATCTACAGTCAGTACTCGTTCTTTGCCATCCACATTTCCTCTGACGGTAAGACTGCTCGATTCTCTACCAATTTGCGATACAGATATCACATGGCATTCAATAGCTGGATCTAGCTCTCTACCTCTTACTCGCTCTTGCTCATCTCCTCCAGCTTTGCGTTTATGGCCACCCACATTGTTGGAACTATTAGGACCAAGATCGCAATGACGTGCAATGTGACCTGGTTTGCCGCACTTGAAACATTTAATAACTCCGGCATTCTTCTGTTGAGATCCCTTCAGCGCTTCCAAAATTGTTTCTACCCACTCTGGCCTTTCTACTTCCACACGGCGTGCTTTGAAAACTGGCTTACACAGAAGCGACGCTGTTTCCTGAATCAGAGCATGCGATACCGTTTCAGCAAATGTGAGCTTTGGGTTTGCGTATGTAGCTCGCTTCGTTTCCACGTCCCGTATGCCATTTATAAAACTCTGGATTTTTACCCTCTCGGTGTATTCCACGGGTGCGTCCGCATTCGCGAGATGAGCCAACCTTTCAACATCCGAGGCAAACTCCTGTAAAGTCTCATTCGCTCTTTGGTGACGGTTTTGCAACTCAATTTGGAATATCTGTTTCCTATGCTCGCTTCCATAACGTCTCTCGACAGCGGCCATCAATGCTTCATAGTTGTTCCGCTCTCCTTCGGGAATCGTCTGTAGGATTTCAGCTGCTGGCCCTTTCAATGTCACGAACAGAGCTGCAACTTTATCTTCAGCATTCCAGCTGTTCGCTGCCGACGTCTTCTCAAATTGGAGCTTAAATACCTGGAATGGAACTGAACCATCAAACGTTGGGGATTTTACCTTCAGAGTAGACATTGAAGTGATTGGACGGTTCAATTGTAACTCCTGAATCCGATCCTTCAAAGCATTTATTTCGGCCTCCATTTTATCTTGTCGCCCACTGAACCCTTCCTGAAACTGCGTTAGTTTCTCTTCCATACGCGATTCTAGTTGTGCAGAGATCTGCGATGATATCTGTGCTGAAGTTTGTGTCGACATTTCTGATATACGTGCCTCTGGTGCTTCAATTTTAGATGTTATTTCTGACGACATTTCTGAGATACGTGTCTCCTGTGATTCAATCTTCGCTGTTATACGTGTCTCTTGGGATTCCATCTGTGATGACATATACGTTTTCTGTTCTTCCAGTTGAGATGTGATTTCTGTCTTTTGTGATTCCAGTTGGGATGCCAATTGCGCGACATTGATGCTACTGTCGATGTTTGTGCAGATATTGCAGCCAATATCATGTTCAAGTCTGTGCTGCTAACCGTCTGCGATGTTTCGTTTTTCTCTTAAATTTTCTTTGTCTCCTCGCCATCAAGATGAAAGACATACTCTTCCACATCAATTCCTTCTGCTTCCATTGCCTATCGTAGCCGTGCCTGAAGTTCAAGTTTAACGCCGCTTGTATTCAATCCACGGCTCTCCAACTCCTTCTTCAGTTGCTGGATCTTAAATTCACTGATCTTTGCCATGTCCTTGTTGTCCTCTGGAATTTATCCAACAATTCCTCTTCTGACACCAATTGTAACGAATTTACTTGCAAATCCTCTTATTTGCAATCCTCTGCTGAGTTCGTATCACTAAACTGTTGAATAAATAAATCCAATATTGAATAATGGAAAAATGACCTTTATTAAATTACTTCACAATAACACTTATACTTTGCTACTCGCTGGCTTAATAACCAAACTGATTGATAACTCAAATGAAACTCTACTATTGGCCGCCAGATCGCGTGCTTAATCAATAACTGATTGATTGCTCAACTCAAACTGAATTACCGCGCCTCTACATCTGTTGCCTTTTATACCCTTTGGTTTCCTCGTTCGCATTTTTCCAGAATGTACTAGCATTGTCCATGAGCTCTCAAACTTCTCAGCTATAACTAAAATTGCACAATTTTATACATCTTTTAGGCGCTTCCAGAATCTACTAGTCCAGTAGCTCTCAAACTTCTCAGATATATGCATGTGTTTGCGCATTGACTCTCCGCTGCTCGTATTCGTACATGGTACATATGTGTAGACGCACTTATTTATTCGTTTATGTAGATACATAAAGATTGAATTATTGATGTGAATGTTTGTAGTTTACAGTCTCTTGCGCGCACATAGGCGTATAAGTAAATGCATCTGTGTGTGACATCTTTCGGCTGCCTTATATATGTGTATACATGATTTGATTATTGACGTAAATACTGCTTATCGTGGCCTTGGCATCGCCTTAGTGATGGTATAATTTAGTGATGTTAATATCCGTGACAATATGTTAGATGTCACACCCATTTTACAAAGTTTTTTTCTAATTAATATGTTTCATCTCTTTTTTCGTATTTGGTATAGAATTGTGGCATTTTTTTCGTTTTTCGTAATTTTCGATATCGAAAAAGTGGGCGTGGACATAATCGGATTTCGGCCATTTTTTATACCAAGATAAAGTGAGTTCAGAAAAGTACGTGAACTAAGTTTAGTAAAGATACATCGATTTTTGCTCAGAAGGACAGACGGTGGACTGTGTATAAAAACTGGGCGTGGCTTCAACCGTTTTCGCCCATTTTCACAGAAAACAGTTATCGTCATAGAATCTATGCCCCTCACAAGGATTGGTAAATTTTTGTTCCACTAATGGCATTAAAGCCCTCACTAGGGTAGGCACCTTGTCGTTGGTGTGAGGGCTTAGCCGAACTCCATAGCGCCCGACTATGAGGCGGAGCCGTTTAGGACTGACATCTACGCCGTTTCACCTCATAGGAGGGCGGCGGGATGTCGGTGACCAAGAACTGCCAACCCCCTAATCCAGGGTGTTATGCGGACCGTGCCTATTGGACGATTTGCAGCCAGGGGATAAATTCGGCTGTATTCGAACGGAGCCTTCCTGATACCGGGCCATCTCGGGAAGTATTTATGGCCTTACCGCAGTAAGGGGCGCTGCTGTGGCGGACGGTTTTTTCCCCGTATATAATACTGGACCGCTGAGCCCGCCTTGTCGGGCAGGTGGTCGTACGACCAAGATGAACAACGCATTACTTGAATGTAATAAGGAGGATGTAAAGAGGAGGACTTAGTCGCAATCCAAGGACGACAAATACGAATTAAGCGATGCGTCGGACTCGGGGAGCGAGAGTAGTGCTGATTCAATGAACTCCGCGTTGGAGAAGCACACAAATGAAAACGGAGTAGAAGAGTGGAGAAGGGTACGGAGCAGAGGAAGTAAAAGAGCTCTCTCGCAGTACCGTGCAGCACTAAGAATTGTACAACGCTTGGGAGCAGTGGTCGACCCAACAGAAGTGGGGATCGAGCGCTTGGAATGGGCCCATGAAGCGGTAGAAGTAGGTCGAAGGCAGTTCAAAAGGTTTGCTGCGAGAAACCCTCGGTTCTGCAACCGGTACGAGGAGGAAGAAGCGTCGAATGGCAGAATGAAGAGGCAACGTTCGGCAGAAGGCGACAAACCTGCTTTCAAGAGGCAGAAAGGACCCAGTCCTAGAGCCGCGAGGCAGGGCAGTCGCATAGACAAGACAAGTAGGCCCAAAGCTGTAAGACAGATGGGTTCCAATAGCGAGGTAGCAACTACCTCGAAAGCTGCCAGTCAGAGGGAAGTTCCAACTACGGAAGTAGGAGATAAGCCAAAGGGAGATAACGCTAAGACTCCGGCTTTCTCGGATGCGCTAAAGGGAGTTAACGCGAAGACTCCGGTGTTCTCGGAGGTTCCAAAAGGAGATAACACTAAGACTCCTGCTTTTCCCGAGAATATGAGTGATGTGGCAAAGCAGTCACTGACTGTGGCGCTGGTTGATCGTAGCATTCCGTTCGGACAAATGACTACTGAAAGGTGGAGATCTGTGGAAAGGGAGCTTATTAGCTTAATGCTTAAGATGATGCGGGAACAACCAAGTAAGCCCCTTCCAACCTTTGATTCGGGGGGATGGTATAATGGTGTGAAGATGATAGCGTGTCACAACATCGCGAGCTTGCGGTGGCTGGAGGAAGTCGTTCCAAACCTCCAAAGGCAAGGCACGAACGCGCGGTTTGAGGTGGTGGATAAAGCGCAAATCCCCACGGTACCAAAAGTTAAGGTATGGATACCATGCGTGATGAAGTCGGAGGCTACACTGCGACTTCTGCAGAATCAGAATCCGAACATACCGACACAGGATTGGAAGGTACTTACTGTATCTAGGCCTACCGAGGATGGTCAGTTCTACATCTTCCAAATAAACAAGCAGGCGGAGGATATTTTGTACACGCAGCTTGGCAAAATGTCCTTTGGCACTGGCAAAATTTATATGCGAATCAGGAAAAGAAGTCCCGAGGATAAAAATCCTAACACGCTGGAAGTGGGCGAAGCCGAAAAGGACCTCAGAAGCCTAAGGGAAAAAAGACAGGTGGAGGTCCCCGACGTCACCACGAACGTGCTAAAAGAGGACCAACCGCTAAATGGTGCTGTGACTCGCACAGAGGAACACACGGCACAACATTCACGAGGGGCTGAAGGGGGCCTCGAATACTCTAAACCAAAAGGGCAAGAGGAGGACGACGACGTCAAGACGAAGGTGCTGGAGGGGGACAAACAGCCCAATGGTGCTGCGAGTCCTACAGATAAACCTCCAACACAGTAAAGTGGCGTCGAGCGAACTCCTCCTAACCCATGAGGAGGGTTCGTTTGACGTGGCGCTGATCCAGGAGCCGTGGCTCTCATCGGGAGGAAAGGTTTCTGGACTAAGCGCGCGCGGGTTTGGCGTTTACTACGCACAAACGGAAGGACGGGTGCGAGCTGTAGTAATGCTAAGGAAACAGCTGCATTCATATATGCTGCCTAATTATACCACTGAGGATCTCGTAGCGGTGGCCGTTGGGCAAAAGAATAAGCAGGCATTTATCCTGGCGTCCTGCTATATGGCCCATGCTGCGGAGGTTCCACCGATGGAGTGCACAAGGCTAGTACAAGAGGAAGGGCGCAAAGGGCGGTTGGTCATAGGCGAAGATGCAAGTGCGCTCCACAATGCGTGGGGAGGAGCAGATACGAACGAGAGAGGCGAATCTCTATTTTGTTACATCCTGCAAACCAATTTGCAGATAGCCAACAGGGGAAATGTTCCTACATACATTGGTCCAACATCCAGCAATGTTCTGGATATTACATTGAGCTCCGAGCGTGATATATCAAGGTATGATTGGACGGTTCTTGATAGACCATCCTTCTCCGACCATGCGTATATAAGCTTCAGCATCCCACTAAAGAGGGTAGAGAAGGGAGGAACCTTTAGAAACCCTAGGGCAACGAATTGGACTAAATTCCAGAAACATGTAGAAACAACACTGGGACAACCCAAAGAGGTTGCTAATGTAGAGGAACTGGAGGAGTCGAATGAATTCCTAACAAGGACGCTTATGACTGCGTATAACAAAGCTTGCCCTCTGAGAAAATTTAGAGGAAAAGCAAAGCCGCCATGGTGGAGCAATGAGCTGAGTCTTCTAAGAAGACAGGTAAAAGAAATGTTTAAACTCGCAAAGACCGCGGAAAGCGAAGCGTGTCGGGACGAGTACAGGGATCTACTGAGGATCTACAAGCGTGAAATTACCAGGGCGAAGAGAAACTCATGGAAAAGTTTCTGTACGGACATAGAGTGCTCCAGTGAAACAGCACGGTTGAAAAAAGTCCTAGCAAAGGGAAACATAGTCCAGGGACTAATAAAGAAAGAGAACGGGGAATGGTCACGTGATAGTGAGGAATCCCTTGAGGTGCTTCTCGATACACATTTCCCATCGGGAGACGGTTTAGAAGAACCAGCAGACAACACTCACACTTCGATCACGGAGCTAGTGGTGCCGGCCTTGGTGACCGATACCAAGATCGAGTGGGCAGAGAAGACGTTTTCTAAGTTTAACTCGCCGGGCCCAGATGGTATATTCCCGGCCATGCTACAAGTATCAAGTAGGGCGGTCGTGGAATGGCTTAAAATAATATTCTATGAGTGCAAAAGACTGAATCATGTACCGCACTCTTTGAGAACTGCTCGTGTAGCTTTTCTACCAAAGGCGGGGAAGATCGGTCACGTGTATCCCAAAGACTATAGACCCATTAGCTTAACATCATTTCTGCTCAAAACCTTTGAGAGGCTGATAGCTGTGTACATAAAGTCCAACGTGGATGAAAAGCTGCTCTCCACAACACACCATGCGTACACCAAAGGCAAGTCGGTAGACAACGCATTGCATAGGGTGGTAATAAGCATAGAGAAATCCCTGGAATATAAGGAGTATGCTCTAGGAGTCTTCTTGGACATTCCCGGGGCTTTCAATAATGTTGCAAAATGGGCGATTATGGATGGTCTTAATTACATTAAAGTACATCCTGCCTTAATCAGATGGATCGGCTGCATGTTAAATTGCAGAAAGATTACATCACAATGGGGATTGTACGAGGCCACGAAATCAGTGGACAGGGGCACGCCGCAGGGAGGGGTGCTATCACCTCTGCTGTGGACACTGGTCATCAACCAACTGCTCAGGCAATTCGATGAGGGACCCGTAAAACTTACGGCTTACGCAGATGACGTTGCAATTGTCATAAGTGGAAAATGCCTTCCAACGATTAGGTCTTTGATGGATCGGGCGCTTCGGGATATTCATACCTGGGCATCTAATGTCGGGCTGAAAGTCAATGCGGAGAAGACGGATATGGTCTTGTTTACAAAGAGGTACAAGGTCCCAAATTGGACCAGGCCTAAGTTAGGAGCGGTGACCTTACAGGAGAAACCTTGCACAAAATATCTAGGAATCATCCTAGACAGTAAGCTGTTACGGCAGCTCAACGTGGAGGAGAGGGTCAAGAAGGCCTCAACGGCACTCTATGCATGTAAAAGAATGCTGGGGTGTACGTGGGGCCTATCGCCCCCTCTTTCTCATTGGGTTTTTACAGCGATTGTAAGCCCTATTCTATACTATGGAGTTCTTGTTTGGTGGAAAGCCACACAAAAAACAACCTACCTCAAAAAATTAGAGGGGGTATGCAGACTATCGATGCTTTGCATTACGGGAGCCCTGAAAACAACCCCGACGGCTGCACTGTATGCCATTCTGCACATTCCACCTGTAGACCTGGTAGCAAAGAACAAAGCGTAAACGACCGCAACCAGGCTCGATGCTTCGGGGCAGCTTGAGCGCCGACCATATGGCCATAGTAGTATAGCGTCATCAGTCACAAGACGAACAGACTACATGATTCCCTACCTGCACTTTGAGGGAGATCTTAAGGCCACAATAGAGGTGGACGGTTGGCGCAAGGGTGCGCAAATGGCGGACGAGGCGATACATGTGTACACCGATGGTTCCAAAATAGTGGAAGGAGTAGGGTCTGCGGTATACTGCTCCGGAATTAAGCAGTTCCTACAGGCTGCCGGATTACTGTAGCGTTTTCCAAGCGGAACTATTAGCCGTAACCAAAGCAGTAGAAACCCTGGAAGAGAATAGCTTAAGCTGCAGCCGTGTTAACTTTTATATTGACAGTCAAGCAGCAATTAAGGCAATAATCTCGCATAGCACAGCATCTAAATGCGTGTTAGAGTGTAAGCAGTCTCTGGAGAGAATCGGGACAGGGAGAAGCATACATCTATATTGGGTCCCAGGGCATATGGGAATAGATGGGAATGAAAAAGCGGACGAATTAGCTAAAAAGGGCGCATCCCTTGAAGCTTGCTCCGTAAGCGAAGGCGAGAGGTGCACATGATCGACCAAGCAGAAAAGGTGTGGGTTCAAGCGCGGGGCTGTAAAGTGTCGAAGATTATGTGTAGGTCTTACAACCCTAGACTAACACAGTTGCTTCTATCATTAAAAAGAGAGGACTGTAGACTCATGACGGGTATTCTGACTGGACACTGCCTTCTGGTGTCACATGCCTTTAAATTAGGCTTGGTCAGTGATAGCAGGTGTAGGAAGTGCGGGTTGGAGGAGGAAACGATCGAGCACGTTCTGTGCTCGTGCCCTGCACTTGCCAGGCTAAGACTCCAGCTATTAGGAGTGATACAGCTGTCAGATATAGAAGCAGCAAGTGGCTTAAGTCCTAGGAAGCTTCTAGCATTTGCCAAGAGGACGGAGTTATTTTATAACATAGTTTGTTTTTGATAGGGTTTTTCAGTTTGGTCGTTAAAACAAACTTCTGGTAACACTACGGACTCAATCAGTCTATGTGAGGTCCTCATGGACCGGCCAGTTCAACTTACCTATGGCATTAAAGGTATTCTAGACAAATTAAGTAAAAAAGGGCGGAGCCACGCCCATTTTGAAATTTTCTTTTATTTTTATATTTTGTTTCACCATATCATTACTGGAGTGGAATGTTGATATAATTTACTTATATACTGTAAAGATATTAAATTTTTTGTTAAAATTTTACTTAAAAAAAATTTTTTTTTAAAAGTGCGCGTGTTCGTCATCCGATCTTGCTAATTTTTATTTAGCGCACATACAGTAATAGGAGTAACGTTCCTGCCAAATTTCATAAAGATATCTTTAACGACTGCCAAATTACAGCTTGCAAAACTTTTAAATTACCTTCTTTTAAAAGTGGGCGATGCCACGCCGATTGTCCAAAATTTTACTAATTTTATATTCTGCGTCATTAGGTTAACCCACCTACCAAGTTTCATCGCTTTACTCGTCTTTGGTAATGAATTATCGCACTTTTTCGTTTTTTCGAAATGTTCGAAATCGAAAAAGTGGCGTGGTTATAGTCAGATTTCGTTCATTTTAAATAGGGATCTGGGATGAGTGCCCAGGAACATACATACCAAATTTCATTAAGATGCCTCAAAATTTACTCAATTTATCGTGTTAACGGGCAGACGGAAGGACGGACGGACGGACATGGCTAAATAAATTTATTTTTCGCCCAGATCATTTTGATATATAGAAGTCTATATCTTATATCTATCTCGATTAGTTTATGCCGTTACGGATTACCGTTATGCGAACAAAATTTATATGCTCCGTGAGCTCTGCTCAGCTGAGAATAAAAAGTTTCTATACAAATATAAACACGTTGTTTCAATCTCTACATTGAAGTGGTTTCAATCTCCGCACCCCCTCCCAGAAATTTTCAATTGACCTCAAACAAAAACTTTTTTATAGCCTTATCTCATCCATTTGTTCACAATTGAACATACCTATATTTAAATTTCTTATTTGTATAAAATTTATAAAATGAACAGATCTTGTGTATATAGGGTTATCTACTTTATTTAAATATATTATTTTTGTGTAAATTATTTTTGAATTATTTTATTTTGAATATTATTATATAAAAAAGAAAATTTTCTTGTCAGCCTTTATACATTTTCAATGTGATTATTAATATTTAAAAATTTAAATAAACAAAATAAAATTTTTATAAATAAATTAGTTTATGATTTAATACATTTGCATCTTATCTGAAATTCCCTATTAGACAATATGAACTACAAAAGAAAAATAAGAGAGGAATGTGCATACAAATAAAATCATAGTTCTAAATATATTTTCAACGACAAATAATTGTTCTTCTTAAACAAGAACGCATAAAAATTAGTGAAACAAATAAATACAAATAAACTTTTTAACAAATTTGAACAATGAACTAAATAAATGAACACACAACAAGATACATATCAACTATACGAGCACAGTTATAAAATCTTCATTAATGCAAATCTAAATTAAACAAGTAAGGAAGGCTAAGTTCGGGTGTAACCGAACATTACATACTCAGTTGAGAGCTATGGAGATATAGAGAGAGAGCTAGGGTAACCCTGGAATGTGTTTGTATGACATGTGTATCAAATGGAAGGTATTAAAGAGTATTTTAAGGGGAGTGGGTAATAGTTCTATAGGTGAACGCCATTTAGGGATATCGCCACAAAGGTGGACCAGGGCTGACCCTAGAATTTGTTTGTACGATATGGGTATCAAATGAAAGGTTTTAATGAGTATTTTAAGAGGGAGTGGGTAATAGTTCTATAGGTGAACGCCTTTTCGAGATATCGCCATAAAGGTCGACCAGGGGTGACCCTAGAATTTGTTTGTAAGATATGGGTATCAAATGAAAGGTGTTAATGAGTATTTTAAAAGGGAGTGGGCCTTAGTTCTATAGGTGGACGCCTTTTCGAGATATCGCCATAAAGGTTGACCAGGGGTGACTCTATAATGTGTTTGTACGATATGGGTATCAAATTAAAGGTATTCATAAGGGTTTTAAAAGGGAGTGGTGGTAGTTGTATATGTTAAGGCGTTTTCGAGATATCGACCAATATGTGGACCATGGTTACCCAGAACATCATCTGTCGGGTACCGCTAATTTATTTATATATGTAATACCACGAACGGTATTCCTGCCAAGATTCAAAGCCCTTGAGTTCTCCCTGCAGAACTTTTTCACTTACTTCTACTTAATATGGTAGGTTTCCCACCCATTTTACAAATTTTTTTTCTAAAGTTATATTTTGCGTCAATAAACCAATCCAATTACCACGTTTCATCCCTTTTTTCATATTTGGTATAGAATTATGACATTTTTTCCATTTTCGTAATTTTCGATATCGAAAAAGTGGGCGTGGTCATAGTAGGATTTCGCCCATTTTTTATACCAAGATAAAGTGAGTTCAGGTAAGTACGTTAACTACGTTTTGTAAAGATACATTGATTTTTGCTCAAGTTTTCGTGTTAATGGCCGTGCGGGAGAACAGACGGTGGACTGTGCATAAAAATTGGGCGTAATTTTCGATATCGAAAAAGTGGGCGTGGTCATAGTAGGATTTCGCCCATTTTTTATACCAAGATAAAGTGAGTTCAGGTAAGTACGTGAACTACGTTTTGTAAAGATACATCGATTTTTGCTCAAGTTTTCGTGTTAATGGCCGAGCGGGAGAACAGGCGGTGGACTGTGTATAAAAATTGGGCGTGGCTTCAACCGTTTTCGCCCATTTTCACAGAAAACAGTTATCGTCATAGAATCTATGCCCCTCACAAGGATTGGTAAATTTTTGTTCGACTTATGGCATTAAAGGTATTCTAGACAAATTAAATGAAAAAGGGCGGAGCCACGCCGATTTTGAAATTTTCTTTTATTTTTGTATTTTGTTGCACCATATCAGTACTGGAGTTGAATGTTGACATAATTTACATATATACTGTAAAGATATTCAATTTTTTGTGAAAATTTTACTTAAAAAAAAATTTTTTAAAAGTGGGCGTGTTCGTCATCCGATTTTGCTAATTTTTATTTAGCGCACATACAGTAATAGGAGTAACGCTCCTGCAAATTTCATCACGATATCTTCAACGACTGCCAAATTACAGCTTGCAAAACTTTCGGTTCGATTTCGTTCATTTTAAATAGCCATCTGGGATGAGTGCCCAGGAACCTACATACCACATTTCGTAAAGATACCTCAAAATTTACTAAATTTATCGTCTTAACGGACAGACGGACACCGCTAAATTAATTTATTTTTTCGTCCAGATCATTTTGATATATAAAAGTCCATATCTATCTCGATTAGTTTATGTCGTTACGGATTACCGTTACGCGAACAAAATTAATATGCTCCGGAGCTCTGCTCAGCTGAGTATAAAAAGTTTCTATACAAATATAAAAATGTTATTTCAATCTCTGCATTGAACGTGGTTTCAATCTCCGCACCCCCTCCCAGAAATTTTGAATTAACCCCAAAACGTATATGACGTATGTGACGCCAATGTATATTGTAAAGATATACATATACCTCAACTAACGGGCAACAAATATTTATGTAAAATTATCAAAAGCAACAATTTAAGCTACGCACACAAACCGCATCAAACAATTCGCAGCATATACACAAAAACAAAGGACAAAATTAATAAAGAACAACTACACAACGTAGTGTATGAAATACAGTGCAAAGGCAAACAAGAGGAAAGATGCAATAAAGTTTATATTGGCACAACAAAATGATCACTTGAAACAAGGGTAAACGAACATAAATCAGATGCCAAAAACAACAAATATACTACAGCATTATCGCAACACCTGATAGAAAATAACCACACAGCTGATTTTAACAACACAAAAATATTGGATGTGGAGAACAGAACAAGAAGAAGGATGACGCTAGAAGGGTTACGGATACAATAACAATTTAACAAAGCAATGAATTTTAAAAAAGACGTTGACAACATAAATTGCGCATATGCTACTCCGATCACACAAAATGTTAAAGCCTGGACAAGAGAAGATGTGCGGTGTTTTTTATATATATAATTTTGCATTGATTATACTCAGATGAGATATTTAATTATTGTTAACTTAGTAAGTGTAATATGGAAAAAAATGTTATATGCTTCAATGTATGATGTAATTATATTAATATAAATGTCTTGTTTTTCGTATATTTATTAAAGCCTTCCTGAGGAAGACGCGAATATGCGTCGAAACGCATAGAAGAGAAAATAAACGATTATTTTATTTCAAATCAGCCGAAAAGCTCCATAATTTAATAATTAAACTTTACGACATGGCCCAATATAAAATAATGAAATTCAAAGTTATTTTTTCATTAATTCGTGTATATCAAATTACATTAATATACCAAATATCGGAATTGAGTTAATTAATGTGCCTACAGTAACGTAATTGTGCCAGAAAAAACGTGCCCCATGCAACAGTTCTTCGCTTATAACATATAAACGGGTAAAACAAGTTACCTTCCTCATTCGGATACTTAAACTAGACGTGAATACACGTCTTTTGATATCTCACTCGAAAAAAGGCCCAAATTTCGGTGGGTACCATAAACTGAACAATTACCGCTTTTTGCTTTTCAAAGCAAAAAACTCAAAACAAATAAAAATACCCACTCAAATATTTTCAATTTCTATATATATAAAAATAAGTGCACGTTTTTGGTGTTACTTTATAACTTGAGACCGGCTCCACCAAATTCTACCAAATATCTACGGTACATTTGGGCTATCATGTACATGGTTTTTGTAAAGTTTGATTTAATTTGGTCGAGCAGCTCATGAGATATATCACACCAAGCTACGGCTACGTTTCATACCAATAGATGGTGCTTATTTGCATATTTGCGTTATTTCATGAAATGGAATAGGTGATGCTTATTTCCATTTTGCATTATTCAATGGAATTGACGTTTCTAGAATTATAATTTGACGTTCGGCATTTCTCAAGTGAAAACCAAACGGAAAAAATAAGTCATTTGTTTTTCTTTTTTTTTTCATAAAAACTGTGAAAAAAAATAAATGAACTGGATTTCAGTAAATTCGGTATATGCTGTGCTTCAATTTGGTGAGTAATGTCCTACTAAATTTATTAAGTGTGATTTTGTTGTGTCAAAGAAACAACATTGTAATAGAATTGCGTTGCTTTTCTTCAGAAACGACCATGAATACAGTTGAAATAATCTTGGAAATTGCTGACCGACTGCATTCTGATGAAGATGTCATACATTTGGCACCGGCAAATTCATTTTTGGCTGGGATTTTGGCAACAAGAATTCAAGAGTATCGAGTTCATCCCATTTTTTTACGACGAAACGCTGATGCATTATTACGGTCAATATTTTAGATTTCTCAAAATCCAAACCCGACATTCCGCAAATTTCAACTAGTTCTTTTCAAATGGTCGCTTCCTTACTGAAAATTTACAATATCTCTTCATTACACAACAGTCCCAACAAACAACGGTTCAACGCAACGTGTTCAATCTTCTTTCACGACGAGAAATCACTGGGAAAACGAATATACAGAATCGTTCACTGTTGCCATTGAACTTGCAAATTTACGACTACCATATCTGATAGCCATAAGATTTACATATACAATGTTTCTTCGAAATACGGATCAAGTCAACATTAGAAACATTCGCCCACCTGTTTTCGAATCAATATCGCTACAACTATTTAGTAACCTAAGTCATATATCCCTCGAATTCAACGAATAATTTGGTAACCTAACTCATGTCTAACGAATATATTCACCAGCGCCCCGAAAATTGTTGTTCCTACACACTTACTAACTTTTTTACTCTGATGCCTTAAGAATAAAAAAATTAAAAAAAAAGTAATGAAGAAATGTATTTATGATGTGTTGTACTGATTCATATGCAACTGATCGAGTTTTCTTAGACAAGAGTATAAACAGCGAACATGGCTGCCATTTTGGCAATAGAGATTTTTCAGATACAATGGAAAGAGATACATCACAAAACAACATATCTGTCACATTCTACTTTCGGTGTATATTGTCATTAGGTGTTTTTGTTATGAACTATGGAGAATCAACACGTGTGTTCAATATTTATGTAGTTTTCGATTCATAATTGAGTATTTCTTCATTTTCAATTGAATTCATATCAATATTTATAATACATTGGGAATTCCTTCTGTAAGTATGTCGTATCGTTGAACAAAAACATAGTAGACAAGTAAGGAAGGTTAAGTTCGGGTGTAACCGAACATTACATACTCAGTTGAGAGCTATGGTGACAACATAAGGGAAAATAACCATGTAGGAAAATGAACCGAGAGAAACCCTGGAATGTGTTTGTATGACATGTGTATCAAACGAAAGGCATTAAAGAGTATTTTATGAGGGAGTGGGCCATAGTTCTATAGGTGGACGCCATTTAGGGATATAGCCATAAAGGTGGATCAGGGTTGACTCTAGAATGCGTTTGTACGATATGGGTATCAAATGAAAGGTGTTAATGAGCATTTTAAAAGGGAGTAATCCTTAGTTCCATAGGTGGACGCCGTTTCGAGATATCGCCATAAAGGTGGACCAGGGGTGACCCTAGAATTTGTTTGCACAATATGGGCATCAAACGAAAGGTGTTAATGAGTATTTTAAAAGGGAGTTGGCCTTAGTTCTATAGGTGGACGCCGTTTCGAGATATCGCCATAAAGGTGGGCCAGGGGTGACTCTAGAATTCGTTTGTGCAATATGGGTATCAAACGAAAGGAGTTAATGAGTATTTTAAGAGGGAGTGGGCCTTAGTTCTATAGGTGGACGCATTTTCGAGGTATCGCAATAAAGGTGGACCAGGGGTGACTCTAGACTTTTTTGTACGATATGGGTATCAAATGAAAGGTGCTAATGAGTATTTTTAAAAGGGAGTGGGCCTTCGTTTTATAGGTGTTCGCCTTTTCGAGATATCGCCATAAAGGTGGACCAGGGGTGACTTTAGAATTTGTTTGTATGATATGGGTATCAAATGATAGGTGTCAATGATTATTTTAAAAGGGCGTGGGCTTAGTTCTATAGGTGGACCCCTTTTCGAGATATCGCCATAAAGGTGGACCAGGGGTGACTCTAGACTTTGTTTGTACGATATGGGTATCAAATGAAAGGTGTTAATGAGTATTTTTAAAAGGGAGTGGGCCTTCGTTTTATAGGTGTTCGCCTTTTCGAGATATCGCCATAAAGGTGGACCAGGGGTGACTTTAGAATTTGTTTGTATGATATGGGTATCAAATGAAAGGTGTCAATGATTATTTTAAAAGGGCGTGGGGCTTAGTTCTATAGGTGGACCCCTTTTCGAGATATCGCCATAAAGGTGGACCAGGGGTGACTGTAGAATTCGTTTGTGCAATATGGGTATCAAAAGAAAGGAGTTAATGAGTATTTTAAGAGGGAGTGGGCCTTAGTTCTATAGGTGGACGCCTTTTCGAGATATCGCCATAAAGATGGACCAGGTGTGACTCTAGAATGCGTTTGTACGATATGGGTATCAAATGAAAGGTGTTAATGAGTATTTTAAAAGGGAGTAATCCTTAGTTCCATAGGTGGACGCCGTTTCGAGATATCGCCATAAAGGTGGGCCAGGGGTGACTCTAGAATTCGTTTGTGCAATATGGGTATCAAACGAAAGGAGTTAATGAGTATTTTAAGAGGGAGTGGGCCTTTCTGGACCAGGGGTGACTCTAGACTTTGTTTGTACGATATGGGTATCAAATGAAAGGTGTTAATGAGTATTTTTAAAAGGGAGTGGGCCTTCGTTCTATAGGTGTTCGCCTTTTCGAAATATCGCCATAAAGGTGGACCAGGGGTGACTCTAGAATGAGTTTGTACGATATGGGTATCAAATTAAAGGTATTAATGAGAGTTTTAAAAGGGAGTGGTGGTAGTTGTATATGTGAAGGCGTTTTCCAGATATCGGCCAAAATGTGGACCAGGGTGACCCAGAACATCATCTGTTGGATACCGCTAATTTATTTATATATGTAATACCTGCCAAGATTTTAAGGGTTTTTTATTTCGCCCTGCAGAACTTTTTCATTTTCTTCTACTTAATATGGTAGGTGTCACAACCATTTTATAAAGTTTTTTCTAAAGTTATATTTCGCGTCAATAAAACAATCCAATTACCTTACCATATTTCATCCCTTTTTTCGTATTTGGTATAGAATTATGGCATTTTTTTCATTTTTCGTAATTTTCGATATCGAAAAAGTGGGCGTGGTCATAGTCGGATTTCGTTCATTTTTCAAACCAAGATAAAGTGAGTTCAGATAAGTACGTGAACTGAGTTTAGTAAAGATATATCGATTTTTGCTCAAGTTATCGTGTTAACGGCCATGCGGAAGGACAGACGGACGACTGTGTATAAAAACTGGGCGTGACATCAACCGATTTCGCCCATTTTCACAGAAAACAGTTAACGCCATAAAATCTATGCCTCTACCAAATTTCAAAAGGATTGGTTAATTTTTGTTCGACTTATGGCGTTAAAAGTATCCTAGACAAATTAAATGAAAAAGGGCGGAGCCACGCCCATTTTGAAATTTTCTTTTATTTTTGTATTTTGTTGCACCATATCATTACTGGAGTTGAATGTTGACATAATTTACTTATATACTGTAAAGATATTAAATTTTTTGTTAAAATTTTACTTTAAAAAAATTTTTTTTTAAAAGTGGGCGTGGTCCTTCTCCGATTTTGCTAATTTTTATTAAGCGTACATATAGTAATAAGAGTAACGTTCCTGCCAAATTTCATCATGATATCTTCAACGACTGCCAAATTACAGCTTGCAAAAATTTTAAATTACCTTCTTTTAAAAGTGGGCGGTGCCACGCCCATTGTCCAAAATTTTACTAACTTTCTATTTTGCGTCATAAGTTCAACTCATCTACCAAGTTTCGTCGCTTTGTCTGTATTTTGTAATGAATTACCGCACTTTTTCGGTTTTTCGAAATTTTCGATATCGAAAAAGTGGGCGTGGTTATACTCCGATTTCTTTCATTTTACATGGCGATCTGAGGTGAGTGCTCAGGAACCTACATATCAAATTTCATCAAGATACCTCAAAATTTACTCAAGTTATCGTGTTAACGGACGGACTGACGGACGGACGGACGGACATGGCTCAATCAAATTTTTTTTCGATCCTGATTATTTTGATATATGGAAGTCTATATCTATCTCGATTCCTTTATATATGTACAACCAACCGTTATCCAATCAAACTTAATATACTCTGTGAGCTCTGCTCAACTGAGTATAAAAATTGTGGCAATGATGTATCATGTTTTTCTCTTCAGATTTATTTTTTCAAATTTTCTTTCTTCGTTCATTTTACAGAATACATTTCGTGATTTCAACTGTGTCTAATCGTGCGCACGTGTCTTATTGTGTTTTTCATCAAATTTTTGGCACGGTTTGTATTTTCGTTTTGTCTTTTGGACATATGCGTGTGGGTGTATTTCGACCGCGCATTTTATGTTTGCACATGTGCTTCTCTTAAATTAAATTTCTTGCTTTAAACATGGAGTTTTAGTGAATTTTTTTCCTTTCTCTTGAAGAAAATGCCTCGAGCCAGACGTCAAAATATCGGTCGACGTACGCGTAGTGCTAACATAATGTTACTTCAAAGAATATCGCAAAGTATTGATGACCTGTCACAACAAAATAAAATACGACGTGTACGCTATGCACTAAATAGATTTGCAGAATTACAGCGACAAAGAAATCCAGCACGACCAAGACAAATATGACGCCGTGTTCTAGAAAATATGTATCGTGCTGCTTTTAATCCACAAATTGATTACAGTATGCAAGGATATATTGGATTAATGAGTGCGATATGTCCACATTGTGAAGCAGCTAAGTTTCTGGGTGAAACGGCTGACATGTGTTCTGCTAATGGCAAAGTGAAATTGCCGGCATTTGAAACTCCACCTGATCCATTGCACTCATTGATTTTTGGAGGATCACCAATGTCGAAGCATTTTATGAATCATATATAAGAATAAAACTCATCATTTCAAATAACTTCTTTTGGTGTTATAAAAATTATAAGAGACAATTTTATGCCGACATTTAAGGTGATTACTTCATGTGGAATAACTAATTGTTCTGTAGATCTAAGTAACAATTTCTACAATGTTTTTAAGGATTCTGATCCAACATCAAATTACTTTGCATACATATTACAGACTCAAGGTCAGATTTATCATCAAGCGGGTACATTGTTACCATTTCCTGACGCTAACCATCAATTTTTGCAAATATATTTTATCGGAGATGAAAATCGTGAGTAGGATGAACGTTGCACAATTGGCTGACATACAAAACGAGCGATTATTTGCGATCTCCAAAAATTTTTTCATCAGAACAATGAATTGGTTAAATTGTTCAAAACCGCTCTCGGTCGTATTACATCTTAAAATCACAAAATCATAATCAGAGCGGATAAAACGCCTTTTGGTGAGCATGCCAGAAGATTTAATGTACCGACGATTTATGAAGTGGCAATTGTAATTGTTGGCGATCAGTTTCAATCCCGCTATGTTGTACTTCATAGTAGAAATGAACAATTACAGCGTGTTTCGCAACTCCATCGCAGTTACGACGCATTAAAATATCCACTTCTACATTGGAAAGGTAATGATAGACCCAAGAACCGGTAAAAAATATACTAACTATATTAATCACTAACTATATTAATCGGAGCGATATAAAAATAATTTGTTCGACGGTAAGTCACCAACAGATCGACACCATTTTGTTGCATAGAGAGCTGCTTCGGCCGTTGTTTGGTAATAAAACAAAAATGTATTGTTTTTTCATACCTACGCGTTTCGACGCGACAGCGCCATCCTCAGGGTATTCTGTTTTTATTAACAATAAACATGAAAATAGCAATTGGTTATAAACACACTTAATAATTTTCTCTCAATATAATATATTTCATTGCGTGTTGACTCACCATGTAATGGTATTTGAAAAAATATATAGCTAAATCCATAAGTTTCTCCTTACTTTCTACATGCTATTCTAACATCATAAAAACATTAATACATATAACATTTCTAACACCAGTACATTAAACATTAATTTAACAAGTAAAGAAGGCTAAGTTCGGGTGTAACCGAACATTACATATTCAGTTGAGAGCTATGGAGACAAAATAAGGAAAACCACCATGTAGGAAAATGAACCTAGGGTAACCCTGGAACGTGGTTGTATGACATGTGTATCAAATGGAAGGTATTAAAGAGTATTTTAAGAGAGAGTAGGCCACAGTTCTATGGATGGACGCCTATTAGGGATATCGCCATAAAGGTGGACCAGGGCTGACTCTAGAATTTGTTTGTACGATATGGGTATCAAATGAAAGGTGTTACTGAGCATTTTAAGAGGGAGTGGGCCTTAGGTCTATCGGTGGACGCCTTTTCGAGATATCGCCATTGAGGTGGACCAGGGGTGACTCTAGAATGTGTTTGTACGATATGGGTATCAAATGAAAGGTGGTAATGAGTATTTTAAAAGGGAATGGGCTTTAGTTCTATAGGTGAACGCCTTTTCGAGAAATCGCCATAAAGGTGGACCAGGGGTGACTCTAGAATATGTTTGTACGATATGGGTATCAAATGAAAGCTGTTAATGAGTATTTTGAAAAGGAGTGATACTTAGTTCCATAGGTGGACGCCGTTTCGAGATATCGCCATAAAGGTGGACCAGGGGTGTCTCTAGAATGTGTTTGTACGATATGGGAATCAAATGAAAGGTGTTACTGAGCATTTTAAGAGGGAGTGGGCATTAGGTCTATAGGTGGACGCCTTTTCGAGATATCGCCATTAGGGTGGGCCAGGGGTGACTCTAGAATGTTTGTACGATATGGGTATCAAACGAAAAGTGTTACTGAGCATTTTAAGAGGGAGTGGGCATTAGGTCTATAGGTGGACGCCTTTTCGAAATGTCGCCATTAGGGTGGGCCAGGGGTGACTCTAGAATGTGTTTGTATGATATGGGTATCAAATGAAAGATGGTAATGAGTATTTTAAAAGGGAGTAATCATTAGTTCTATAGGTGGACCCTTTTCGAGATATCGGCATAAAGGTGGACCAAGGGTGACTGTAGAATGTTGGTACGATATGGTTATCAAACGAAAGGTGTTACCGAGCATTTTAAGAGGGAGTGGGCATGAGGTCTATAGGTGGACGCCTTTTCCAGATATCGTAATTAGGGTGGGCCAGGGGTGACTCTAGAATGTGTTTGTACGATATGGGTATCAAACGAAAGGTGTTACTGAGCATTTTAAGAGGGAGTGGGCACTAGGTCTATAGGTGGACGCCTTTTCGAGATATCGCCATTAGGGTGGGCCAGGGGTGACTCTAGAATGTGTTTGTACGATATGGGTATCAAATGAAAGGTGGTAATGAGTATTTTAAAAGGGAGTAATCCTTAGTTCTATAGGTGGACGCCTTTTCGAGATATCGCCATAAAGGTGGACCAAGGGTGACTGTAGAATGTTTGTACGATATGGGTATCAAACGAAAGGTGTTACTGAGCATTTTAAGAGGGAGTGGGCATGAGGTCTATAGGTGGACGCCTTTTCGAGATATCGTAATTAGGGTGGGCCAGGGGTGACTCCAGAATGTTTGTACGATATGGGTATCAAACGAAATGTGTTACTGAGCATTTTAAGAGGGAGTGGGCATTTGGTCTATAGGTGGACGCCTTTTCGAGATATCGCCATTAGGGTGGGCCAGGGTGACTCTAGAATGTGTTTGTCAAACGAAAGGTGTTACTGAGCATTTTAAGAGGGTGTGGGCATTAGGTCTATAGGCGGACGCCTTTTCGAGATATCGCCATTAGGGTGGGCCAGGAGTGACTCCAGAATGTTTGTACGATATGGGTATCAAACGAAAGGTGTTACTGAGCATTTGAAGAGGGAGTGGGCATTAGGTCTATAGGTGGACGCCTTTTCGAGATATCGCCATTAGGGTGGGCCAGGGGTGACTCTAGAATGTTTGTACGATATGGGTATCAAACGAAAGGTGTTACTGAGCATTTTAAGAGGGAGTGGACATTAGGTCTATAGGTGGACGCCTTTTCGAGATATCGACATTAGGGTGGGCCAGGGGTGACTCTAGAATGTTTTTACGATATGGGTATCAAACGAAAGGTGTTACTGAGCATTTTAAGAGGGAGTGGGCATTAGGTCTATAAGTGGACGCCTTTTCGAGATATCGCCATTAGGGTGGGCCAGGGGTGACTCTAGAATGTGTTTGTACGATATGGATATCAAATTAAAGGTATTAATGAAGGTTTTAAAAGCGAGTGGCCCTTAGATGTATATGTGAGGGCGTTCTCGCGATATCGACCAAAATGTGGACCAGGTGATCCAGAAAATCATCTGTCGGATACTGCTAATTTATTTATATATGCAATACCACTAACAGTATTCCTGCCAAGATTCCAAGGGCTGTTGATTTCGCCTTGTAGAACTTTTTCATTTTCTTCTACTTAATATGGTAGCTGTCACACCGATTTTACAGTTTTTTCCAAAGTTATATTTTGTGTCAATAAACCAATCCAGTTACCATGTTTCATCCCTTTTTTCGTATTTGGTATAGAATTATGGCATTTTTTCATTTTTCGTAATTTTCGATATCTATAAAGTGGGCGTGGTTATGGTCGAATTTCGACCATTTTTTAAACCAAGATAAAGTGAGTTCAGATAAGTACGTGGGCGAAGTTTAGTAAAGATATATCGGTTTTTGCTCAAGGTATTGTGTTAACGGCCGAGCGGAAGGACAGACGGTGGACTGTGTATAAAAACTGTGCGTGGCTTCCACCGATTTCGCCCATTTTTACAGAGAACAGTTACCGTCATAGAATCTATGCCCCCACCAAATTTGAGAAGGATTGGTAAATTTTTGTTCGACTTATGGCATTAAAAGTATTCTAGACAAACTAAATGAAAATGGGCGGAGCCACGCCCATTTTGAAATTTTCTTTTATTTTTGTATTTTGTTGCATCATATCATTACTGGAGTTGAATTTTGACTTAATTTACTTATATACAGTAAAGATATAAAATTTTTTGTTAAAATTTGAATTAAAAAAAAAAATTTTTTAAAAAGTGGGCGTGTTCTTCATCCAATTTTGCTAATTTTTATTTAGCACATATATAGTAATAGTAGTAACGTTCCTGCCAAATTTCATCATGATATCTTCAACGACTGCCAAATTACAGCTTGCAAAACTTTTAAATTACCTTCTTGTAAAAGTGGGCGGTGCCACGCCCATTGTCCAAAATCTTACTAATTTTCTGTTCTACGTCATAACGTCAACGCATCTACCAAGTTTCATCGCTTTAATCGCCTTTGGCAATGAATTATCGCATTTTTTCGGTTTTTCGAAATTTTCGATATCGAAAAAGTGGGCGTGGTTATAGTCCGATATCGTTCATTTTAAATAGCGATCTGAGATGAGTGCCCAGGAATCTACATACCAAATTTCATCAAGATACCTCAAAATTTATTCAAGTTATCGTGTTAACGGGCGGAGGGACGGACGGACGGACATGTCTCAATCAAATTTTTTTTCGATACTGATGATTTTGATATATGGAAGTCTATATCTATCTCGATTCCTTTATACCTGTACAACCAACCGTTATCCAATCAAAGTTAATATACTCTGTGAGCTCTGCTCAACTGAGTATAAAAATATATCACAGTTCTTTTCCATTTTGAGTCAAGTTTATTAATTTTATTTTAACACCGCAGTATATGCACTATTTGTGTTGTTTATATCTTCTTTGAAGTTGATGACGTTTCTCAGCTGTTGTTGTATACGTAAGGTTTCCAGTGTTAGTCGTCGTTTTTCTTTTCGCTCTATGTCCAATATTTTAGCGTTGGTGAAATCAGCTGTGTGATTGTTACTTGTCAGGTGTTTTGCAAGTGCTGTTGTATCCTTTTTATTTTTGGCGTCCATTTCATGTTCATTTAGTCTTATACCCAACGCTCTTTTTGTAGTGCCAACGTAGCTCTTGTTGCATTCATCATTTTCATTGCCTTTACACTTTATTTCATATACCACATTATTCTGATCTTCTTTTTGAATTCTATCTTTAGTTTTGGTAAATATTTTGTTTAGCGTGCTATGTGGTTTGAGAGCATAACTTATGTTTTCCTTTTCTACAATTCTTTTTAGTGTTTGATTGTTTGTCAACCCTGGTACGTATGTAACGCCAATATATTTTCTTGTTGTTGAATTCTCTTGCTGTGTATTTTCGTTTTTATTCGAACTTTTAATATTATTTACTGTCGTTTCCATGAGCCGTTTTACGAGTGCAGCCGGGTAGCTATTTTTGAAAAGAATATTTCTTATTTTTTCTTCATTTTCTGCTGTAAATTCATTGTCGCTTAGAATCTTCATTTTCCGAATTAGGCTAATTGCAGTATTTGTTTTTTGTTTCCATGGATGGTTTGAGTGGTAGTTTATTATTCTACCCGATGCAATAGTTTTTGCATACCAATTCAATGCAATCTTTCCATTTCTCCGATGGATCTCTACGTCTAGGAAGGCAATCTTGGCATTGTTCTCTTCTTCTTTCGTAAACTGTAGTTCGGTATGCTGCGCGTTTAGAGTATTCAGTATGTCTTCCACGTCCTTTATCTTTACTATTGCAAATATGTCATCTACATATTTTTTTATTTATTTTACATGTATGTTTTTGCCTTTCAATTCAGCTAAACTGTTGTCCAAAATTTTGTCAAGTACGATATCAGCTATCGTTGGGGATAATGAATTACCCATGGGCATACCATAAATTTAATGGTAAAAAGTATTATTGTATGTAAAATAGTTGTTGTCCTGAAGAAAAGTTCAAGAATCTTCTGGAATTGCTTTCTTTCAATATTTGTATGCTCTTCTAATTTATTCCACTTTTGTATGGTGGTGCGTATGGCTAGGTGTATTGGAATGCTGGTGAATAAGGATATAACATCAAAAGAGATTAGCATATCGTCGTCTAGAATTTGAATGTTCTCTATTTGATTTCTAAGTTGGAAAGAGTTTTTTAGGTTGTAATCTTCCGATACTATATTTTTTAAAGTATTTCCAATATATTTAGATAAACTGAAACAAGGTACGTTCGTGGACGAGGAAATTGGTCTAAGAGGTAAGTTTGGTTTATAAGTCTTAGGAAGTCCGTACAATCTCGGTGCGTTGGCGACTGATGATGTCAATTTGTATTTCTCTTTCACGCTGATTTTTTTCTGTTTAAACAGGTCATTTATAATTAAATTATTTTTCCGCAGTAACTTTTGGGTGGGATCACTTCTTATAGTTTTGTACGTTTGCTTGTCATTTAACAACTGCCCCATTTTCTGTTCACAGTCTTTTTTATACATTAATACAGTTTTGTTGAATTTATCTGCCTTTGTTACTATTATGTCATGTTTGTGTTGGCTAACGAATTTTTGGGTGTCGGCGTATATCTTTAGTAAAAATTTAGATCGACACGATGTTACAGCACGTGTGTTCCGGCAAAAATTGAGGGCACTGAAGGATTTAATTGTGAAATTAAGCGTTTTTGGAAAGGTACAATGTTGGATGTACTCGATTAAATGGCAAAAAAAGGTTTGCCACACGCACACATATTGATATGGCTGGTACGTAAAATAACACCGGGCGAGATTGATAGCGTCATATCAGCCGAAATACCAGATCAAACCATCGATCCAGAATTATTTGAAGTGGTAACAAAAAACATGATTCACGGTCCATGCGGTGAAATAAATATGAATTAACCATGTATGATCGATGGGAAATGTTCAGAGCGATATCCAAGATCATTAATTTCCTATACCATAACAGGCAATGACGAATATCCATTGTATCGACGTCGATCATCTGAAAATAATGGTAAAACGGCGAAAATAAGAGTACGCAATCAAGACATCGAAGTTAAAAATCGTTGGGTCGTGCCATATTCACTGATACTGTCAACAGTTTTTCAGGCTCACATAAATGTTGAGTACTGTAACTCAGTAAAGTCTATCAAACACATTTGTAAATATGTGAATAAAGGAAGTGATATGGCTGTTTTTGAGTAGATGGTAAAAATAGAAATGATGAAATCACTCAATATCAAATGGGGCGATACATAAGCAGTAATGAAGCAGTTTGGCGTATCTTTTCGTTTCCTTTGTACGAAAGACATCCTGTTGTTGTCCATTTGGCAGTTCATCTGGAGAATGGTCAACGAGTTTATTTCACTACTGATGGAGAATGGTCAACGAGTTTATTTTACTACTGAGAATGTACAGCAGAGAGCAGCACAACCACCAGCAACTACTTTAACTGCTTTTTTTTAATTTTGTGAAATCGACACATTTGCCAGAAATTTGATATATGTTGATACACCGCAATATTACACCTGGAATGCATCATCGAAAAAATTTCAACGGTGTAAACACGGAACACCAGTTGATGGTCATCCAGGTATTTTCCAAACAGATGCCTTGGGCAGGATGTATACGGTACATCCCAACAATGCTGAATGTTTCTATTTGCAAATGTTGTTGGTAAACGTTCGAGTACCAAAATAATTTCAGGATCAAAGAACAGTTCACGGCAATTTTTGTCAGACATATCGCGAAGCATGTCAGCTCTTGCATTTGTTAGAAGATGGCACTCATTGGCACGCAACACTTCATGATGCATCGATTTAATCTCATCCACAGTAAATACGAATGCGATTTTCGATTATAATATCAACATGCATGCCATCGAATCCAATTGAATTGTGGAATAAATATAAAGATTACATGATTGAAGATATTTTAATTCGGATGCGTTGTAGAGCAATGGATCCTGATTTGCTGACTACATTGGAAATGTACAATGAAGCTGTGATAATAATTGAAGATATGTGTCTTTCGATTGCCAATAAAGCATTGGGGCAGTTAGCTTTGGTTTCACAAAATCGTCCAATGCATGATTTATTCGATGGAGAGTTGCAGCGTGAACAACAATTCGATTGCGATGATTTACGTACATTTGTTCAATTCAACATCACCAAATTGAACAATCAACAAAAGGATATATATGACAGAATCATGCAAGCTGTTTCTGATAACACTGGTGGATTATATTTTTTGGATGCACCTGGCGGCACCGGAAAAACCTTTGTGATTTCATTGATTTTAGCAACTATTCGATCGCAACAGAAAATTGCTTTGGCACTCGCTTCTTCTGGAATTGCTACAACTTTATTGGATGGAGGACGAACAGCTCATTCAGCTTTAAAATTGCCATTGAATAGACAGGTGGTTGAAACTCAAACCTGTAACATGTCCAAAAATTCAGCGCTAGCAAAAGTTTTGCAACAAGCAGCGGTCATTTTATGGGATGAGTATACAATGGCGAACAAAATAAAATTAAAGAAAAAAACTTTTTTAAAAATAAGCTTTTATTATTTGGTTAATAAAATTAACTAAAAAGTAAACAATAAATTGACTCTAAAGAAATATAACACTTCATAAGTTCATTGTAAGCTTAAACAATAATTAGGCTTTTTCGTCTGCGACAAAAAAATTCTATATCGTACATAATTATATATTTTTAACATTAAAACTTTACACCTAAATTATTAAATCTTACAGTTTATATCACAGTCGAAATTCTTCTAATAAAAAACGTGTTAAATTTTGATGGTATAATTAAGAACATTTAGGATCTCATTTTCTTGCTGTCGCAATGTAACACGCTTTTATTAGAACAATTAGGACTGTGATATAAACTGTAAGCTTTTATAATTTAGGTGTAAAGTTTTAATGTTAAAAATATATAATTATGTACGATATAGAATTTTTTTGTCGCAGACGAAAACGCCTAATTATCGTTTAAGCTTACAATGAACTTATGAAGTGTTATATTTCTTTAGAGTCAATTTATTGTTTACTTTTTTGTTAATTTTATTAACCAAAATAATAAAAGCTTATTTTAAAAATTTTTTTTTTTTCTTTAATTTTATTTTTTACTTTTTAGTTCGTTTTATTAACAAGTAATAGAAGCTTGTTCTTAGAAAAGCCTTTTTCTTAAATTTAATTTAAATATGATTTTTTTTTTTTAATTTTTAGTAGGGTAAAATATTGTTTAAATTAGTTACGTAAACTTTACTTAGTTATTTGTAACGTTTCTCATTCTATCCATTTCTTTTAATGCATCAACATTACAGGGTTTATTCGAAGTCAACTTCGAACAGTCAAGTTCTTCGATTCGAATACCTGCTAAAGACCTAACTCGGCTTTTGACAGAGAGCACATATAAAATTGTGTCAAACAGTGTTAACTAACTTAAAATCATATTTTATTGTGACTTGGCCTATGTGGTGTTCAGTTTACAACTACTCATTGCAGATCTCTGCTCTGTGTGTTAGATCTGTTTTAAAATAATAGCCGTATTTTTTTTTACACGTAAACGTCTATACGCTTATAATTTATATGGACTGCTAAGCGCCAAACTTTAAATACACCTCTGAAGTTGCTGCGCATAAAATGTGTACTAATAAATTCCAATACGCATTATACGCAGATGTAACTGAAATATGTGTTTTTGTTTCACCCCCTACACTAATTCTATGTATTCTATGTGTGTCCACAATTCATCGCAACTGATTTGGCTATATGTTATACACAGGCATACAACAGAGGGGCGTGTCTCCGCTTTTCGGTACACGCTGTAGCTGTAACTAGTTGTTTAACCACTGCCGCTAGATGGGTCTCCTAAGCATTATGTAAGCGAGGATAGGCGTTTTTTTCACGCGCAAACGTAAACCTATACGCGTGTATAAAAAAACACGGCTAATATTCCAACTTTCGCTTAGCTAAAATTCCATCGCCAAAAATCTGTAAAACAAAATCAAGTACGCAGAAAAGTATGCAACACTTACCGATAAGAGCCTAACCGCGTTAGCGTTCGTTGTATCACAGAATTTTTACACTTTGAAAATGACGGCTGTTGTTTGCAAAGTTGCATTCCTTTGAGTGTTCGTTTTCACCATCTGGATTAACAAAGTCATGAGCCTGGGCATTCGCGCAATTTTAGCGATGTAAATTGCATGGCGCCAGCGCCAATGCGGTGCCAGCTCAATGGTAGCTCATTGACGAAATGACTCCAAGCGAATTTTTGACGCTACTTAGTAGTGAGTGCGTAGTACATTTTACTTGCGCTATTGAGTGAAACGACTTTTGTGTGTCAGGCACGAGTTTGGTGTTATTGGCGCTACTGGCAATGATGACACTGGGCTGTTGACGGTAGGGCTGGTAGTTCAGATTTTGAATCAGAGAAAGAATTGATGACCCGTGTAAATTATTATGGCTTTGGCCGTGTAAATTATTATGGTGTATTTGTATATTTTAGATTTAATGCACAATTAATATGTGTGTGTTTGAGCGGCCAAATAATAACAGTAGTATTGCTAAAGTGCTGCTTAGTTGATGGAATGTCGCTAATTTCCTAGCGATGATCAGCAGATTGTCAATATTTCGTTCAAAGGACGCGTGAAATTACCACATCTGCTCAAATTTTCCAAGATTTTCCATTCTTGATTTAACTTAAGCTGTTATGCCAATATTTTTCAGCCAGCTTTTTCAAATAGGTAATTTTTCCAAAAGCAAAATAAATTACAGAAAAGATTACAGAGTTAAACAGCCTTAAAAATTTAGCTATGTTTGTTATACACAGAAATACAACAGAGGGTTGTGTCTCCGCTTTTCGCAAGCGTTGAGATTCACCACGCGTGACACGCGTGATTCATCACGTCCAAATATCACAATCCACGGATAGGTACCGGCGAGTTTGTATGGGACTTAGCCTGTTATGCCAAAGTAAATACAAATCTTTACCGATAACTGTGTTATCGATTAATTTATCGAATTCTAACAAAGTAATATTGCATTGTCATCGGAGTTATACATGTGTGCAAAATTTCAGCTCAATCGGACACCGGGAAGTGTATCAAATTTAACTTGCAAGATTCCATTACAGACAACAAAAGTGAAACTAAATAAAAGCTTATAAAATCATTGGAAGCATTAAATCGAAAGATGCAAGATTTACGTGGAAACCGAAGGCTTTTTGGTGGTGCTTTAATTTTATTGTCAGGTGACTTTCGACAAACATTGCCCGATATTCCACGATCAACACTGGCAAATGAGATCAATGCATGTTTGAAGTCTTCCCTTTTGTGGCGATATGTGAAAAAATTAACATTACACATAAACATGCGTGTGTAGTTGCATATTGATCAGTCTGCAGAGCAGTTCTCGAGGCATTTGTTAGAGATCGGAAATGACAAAATTCCAGTCGACAAAACAAATGGTTTGATTACATTGCCAAGTAATTTTTTGTACAATTATCCAATCAAAAGAAGAATTAATTGAACGAGTGTTATTGCTCAAAATTACGTGAATCACCATTGATTGAGAGAACGCGCAAAAATGTAGGATGTCAATGTAACATGTACATGTCAATGAAATCAATCATCACATTCTGAAAAAATTTCCAGGTGTGGTGACAACATACAAATCAGTGGATAGCGCAATGAATCAAGATGACGCAGTGAATTATCCCGTTGAATTTTTTAATTCATTGGAACCGTCTGTTATGCCACCGCACAGTTTAAGTTTGAAGGTCGGCTCATCAGTTATGTTATCACACCTGAAATCCCAATACTAACCAATGGCGCACATTATGGCGTAGGCATAAGTAAGTTAGACTTAAAAGTTAGTTGGTAACAAATGAATATGTTTTAGATTAGTCGAATTAGTGAGTGCAACGAGTGCACAATAAATCAATCTCATTATCAATTTAACTAAATTTGTGTGTTTCCTTTGGTCGGTAAACAGTGAGTTCACCGCAACGGGACCGTAACGTTTGCCTGTTTTAGAAAATTCTACCTCGCAAAATCCTGCAAAATGTTAAAAAACCCTGCATAGGTAAAATCCTGGTTTTCTAAAATTTTGCTTTTCCATAATCCTGGTTTTCCACAATTCTGCTTTTGCTAAATCCGACTTGACAAATTCTGCTTTTAGTGTACTTACCGACATACGCAGCGAAAGTATTCAAACTCATACACAGCGATTTTAGAAATCAAATAAACTTTATTCGTAATATGTTTTTATATATGTATGTATGTGTGTACATATGCAACTCTCTTCAAATAACTTGGTTGATTTAACTCATTCCATTTTTTAATAACTCTTCGTAGTTGCTTGTTTTTTTTATACTCAGTTGAGCAGAGCTCACAGAGTATATTAACTTTGATTGGATAACGGTTGGTTGTACAGGTATAAATGAATCGAGATAGATATAGACTTCCATATATCAAAATCATCAGTATCGAAAAAAAATTTGATTGAGCCATGTCCGTCCGTCCGTCCGTCTGTCCGTTAACACGATAACTTGAGTAAATTTTAAGGTATCTTGATGAAATTTGGCATGTAGATTCCTGGGCACTCATCTCAGATCTCTATTTAAAATGAAAGATATCGGACTATAACCACGCCCACTTTTTCGATATCGAAAATTTCGAAAAACCGAAAAAATGCGATAATTCATTGCCAAAGACGGATAAAGCGATGAAACTTGGTAGATGAGTTGACCTTGTGACGCAGAATTAAAAATTAGTAAGATTTTGGACAATGGGCGTGGCACCGCCCACTTTTAAAAGAAGGCAATTTAAAAGTTTTGCAAGCTGTAATTTGGCAGTCGTTGAAGATATCATAATGAAATTTGGCAGGAACGTTACTACTATTACTATATATGTGCTAAATAAAAATTAGCAAAATCGGATGAAGAACACGCACACTTTTAAAAAAAAAAATTTTAAAAGTCAAATTTAACAAAAAATTTAATATCTTTACTGTATATAAGTAAATTAAGTCAACATTCAACTCCAGTAATGATATGATGCAACAAAATACAAAAATAAAAGAAAATTTCAAAATGTGCGTGGCTCCGCCCATTTTCATTTAGTTTGTGTAGAATACTTTTAATGCCATAAGTCGAACAAAAATTTAGCAATCCTTCTTAAATTTGGTAGGGGCATAGATTCTATGACGGTAACTGTTTTCTGTGAAAATGGGCGAAATCGGTTGAAGCCACGCCCAGTTTGTATACACAATCCACCGTCTGTCCTTCCGCTCGGCCGTTAACACGATAACTTGAGCAAAACCCGATATATCTTTACTAAACTTAGTCCACATACTTATCTGAACTCACGTTATCTTGGTATAAAAATGGCCGAAATCCGACTATAACCACGCCCACTTTTTCGTTATCGAAAATTACGAAAAATGGAAAAATGCCATAATTCTATACCAAATACGAAAAAAGGGATGAAACATGGTAATTTGATTGGTTTATTGACGCAAAATATAACTTTAGAAAAAACTTTGTAAAATGGGTGTGACACATACCATATTAAGTAGAAGAAAATGAAAAACTTCTACAGGGCGAAATCAACAGCCCTTGGAATCTTGGCAGGAATACTGTTCATGGTATTGCATATATAAATAAATTAGCAGTACCCGACAGATGAGTTTCTGCATCACCCTGGTCCCTATTTTTGTCGATATCGCGAAAACACCTTCACATATACATCTAAGGGCCACTCGATTTTAAAACCCTCATTAATACCTTTAATTTGATACCCATGTGGTACAAACACATTCTAGAGTCACCCCTGGCCCACCCTAATGGCGATATCTCGAAAAGGCGTCCACCTATAGAACTAGGGATTACTCCCTTTTAAAATACTCATTACCACCTTTCATTTGATACCCATATCGTACAAACACATTCTAGAGTCACCCCTGGCCCTCCTTAATGGCGATATCTCGAAAAGGCGTCCACCGATAGACCTAAGGCCCACTCCCTCTTAAAATGCTCAGTAACACCTTTCATTTGTTACCCATATCGTACAAACACATTCTAGAGTCACCCCTGGTCCACCTTTATGGTGATATCTCGAAAACGCCTTCACATATACAACTAAGGCACGCTCCCTTTTAAAATACTCATTAGCACCTTTCATTTGATACTCATATCGTACAAACAAATTCCAGAGTCAGCCCTCGTCCACCTTTATGGCGATATCCCTAAATGGCGTCCATCCATAGAACTATGGCCTACCCTCTCTTAAAATACTTTTTAATAGCTTCCATTTGATACACATGTCATACAACCACATTCCAGGGTTACCCTAGGTTCATTTTCCTACCTGGTGATTTTTCTTATTTTGTCTCCATAGCTCTCAACTGAGTATGTAATGTTCGGTTACACCCGAACTTAGCCTTCCTTACTTGTTTTTAATTATGTTTCTTTTCTTTCTTATTATTTCGCAATTTTCCCTTCTTTGTATTTGAGTTTTCGCATAAATAAGCTCTTTTTGTAAATTTTATACGAGTTTATAAAATTGTGAGGTACTTTCATCTACAATGACTTTTAGTCTACGATGTATAACGGTATTTCTAGTTCCAGCAATTCGCAAAGAACATGTGTACATACATACATATGTATGTTCATATGGGTGGAATAATAAAATAAAAAATTATGTGTACACAGTGTTGTATTTAAATATATTTTAAAAAATGTTAAAGTGCACACTTTTCAAAGTAATGTCATGTCCACTTTAACATTTTTTATATTACATTTAAATACAGAATTTTCTAACTCGGGATTCTGAGAAGCAGAATTTTAAGAAATCAGGATTTTAAAAAAGCAGGATTTTAAAAAAGAAGGATTTAAAAAAAAACAGGATTTTAAAAAGCAGGATTTTGCTTTCGGGATTTTGCAAAAACCGGATTTCGTTACCAACCCCACCGCAACTTTATTTTTTTAACAGTTCCCCTCTTGAGAACTGTAAGTTACATACATGAAATAAAAATGAATGTGCCACTGAGATTTAATCATGTGCATCTATTATTTATTATTCTTCAATTTTCGACTTTAGGTAATTCAACAAGAACCTGAGCTGTAAATAGTTTAAGCTTAATTTAAACAAATTCTTCGAATCAGCGGCGGAATATATCCAAATAGATCTTGCGTGTCACAAAGGGGCCGGCATGTTTAAGCCAACAGCCCAAACTCCAAACATAAAAGGCCGCCCTCGCATATTTTCTTATATTGGTTAACAGTGTCAGTCAAACTGTTTATATTAACCATACAAATGAACATCGCTGGAATAAATAAACATTTTGACTGGCAAGCGGTATTGACCGATTATGTTATTTTGTAAACGTATCCCGCCGCAGTTTCCAGCTTCAACCAAAAGGTAACCTGAAATTATATATATATATATAAATTTATGTGCACACTCTTTGTATTAAATAAAGAGATATTATATTAATTAAATTCTAATACCACACTTTTCTTCTTTTGTGCACTATATTTTGACCGGCACCATCCCTGAGCTGTGGCCCGACCAAGATAAGGGTTTTATAAAGAAGTGTTCTATAGGTGAACGCCATTTAGGGATATCGCCATAAAGGTGGACCAGGGCTGACCCTAGAATTTGTTTGTACGATATGGGTATCAAATGAAAGGTTTTAATGAGTATTTTAAAAAGGGAGTGGGCCTTAGTTCTATTGTTGGACGCCTTTTCGAGATATCGCCATAAAGGTGGACCAGGGGTGACCCTAGAATTTGTTTGTAGGATATGTGTATCAAATGAAAGGTGTTAATGAGTATTTTAAAAGGGCGTGGGTATCAAATGAAAGGTGATAATGAGTATTTTAAAAGGGAGTGGGCCTTAGTTCTATAGGTGGACGCCTTTTCGAGATATCGCCATAAAGGTTGACCAGGGGTGATTCTATAATGTGTTTGTACGATATGGGTATCAAATTAAAGGTATTAATGAGGGTTTTAAAAGGGAGTGGTGGTAGTTGTATATGTTAAGGCGTTTTCGAGATATCGACCAAAATGTGGGCCAGCTAGACCCAGAACATCATTTGTCGGGTACCGCTAATTAATTTATATATGTAATACCACGAACGGTATTCCTGCCAAGATTCAAAGCTCTTGATTTTGCCCTGCAGAACTTTTTCATTTACTTATACTTAATAAGGTAGGTGTCACACCCATTTTACAAAGTTTTTTTCTAAAGTTATATTTTGCGTCAATAAACCAATCCAATTACCATGTTTCACCCCTTTTTTCGTATTTGGTATAGAATTATGGCATTTTTTTAATTTTTCGTAATTTTGGATATCGAAAAAGTGGGCGTGGTCATAGTAGGATTTCGTCCATTTTTTACACCAATACAAAGTAAGTTCAGATAAGTACCAGAACTGAGTTTAGTAAAGATATATCGAAAGTTATCGTATTAACGGCCGAGCGGAAGGGCAGACGGACGACTGTGTAAAAAAACTGGGCGTGGCTTCAACCGATTTCGTCCTTTTTCACATAAAACAGTTATCGTCCTAGAATCTAAGCCCCTACCAAATTTCAGAAGGATTGGTAAATTTTTGTTCGACTTATGGCATTAAAAGTATCCTAAACATATTAAATGAAAAAGGGCGGAGCCACGCCCATTTTGAAATTTTCTTTTATTTTTGTATTTTATTGCACAATATCATTACTGGGGTCGAATGTTGATATAATTTACTTATATACTGTAAAGATATTGAATTTTTTGTTAAAATTTGACTTTAAAAAAAAAATTTTTTTAAAGTGGGCGTGGTCGTTCTCCGATTTTGGTAATTTTTAGTAAGCATACATACAGTAATAGGAGAAACGTTCGTGCCAAATTTAATCATGATATCTTCAACGACTGCCAAATTACAGCTTGCAAAACTTTTAAATTACCTTCTTTTAAAAGTGGGCGGTGCCACGCCCATTGTCCAAAATTTGACTAATTTTCTATTCTACGTCATAAGGTCAACATACCCACCAAGTTTCATCGCCTTGTCTGTCTTTGGCAATGAATTATCGCATTTTTTCTGTTTTTCGAAATGTTCGATATCCAAAAAGTGGGCGTGGTTATAGTCCGATATCGTTCATTTGAAATAGCGATCTGAGATGAGTGGCCAGGAACCTACATACCAAATTTCATCAAGATACCTCAAAATTTACTCAAGTTATCGTGTTAACGGGCAGACGGACGGATGGACGGACATGGCTCAATCAAATTTTTTTTCGATACTGATGATTTTGATATATGGAAGTCTATATCTATCTCGATTCCTTTATAACTGTAAAACCAACCGTTATCCAATCAAAGTTTATATTCTCTGTGAGCTCTGCTAAACTGAGTATAAAAAGATATTAAGAAGAATTAAAGGAATCTTACTTTTTAAAAATTATTGAAATTTGCTTTGACATAAAATAAAATTTAAAATTTTATAATGCAAAATTAGACTACATATAAAAATTTGTATGCAAAATTCCAGCTTCACCATCCACATATTAGTCGAAAAGGATTCTTAAAATTGTATCAAAATTGTGACAACAAAAATAAACAACCAATAAGAAACCTCTACCATTACAAATATATAACAACTCCAAATTCTACATGGTGCAATAGAAATTTTTTCTTCTGTTAAACTATAATACTTCAATATAAATAAACAACTATCAAAAATTTTCTATAAAACAACTCTTCAATCAATTTAAATTAATTACAATCGACAACTAGAACATACAAATTGTTTAAACTATTCAATCAACTATTCCATAAAGAAAAATATAATGAATTGTTTTTATTAAATTATTATGTGTGTGAGTAAAATTTTGATCTTAACTCTAAAGATTTATTAAATTTTACAAGAATTTAAACATTTTACTTAATTTGTGTAAACTTCTTCTCCAGTATATAAATAAAAACCTTTATCAATTATGTATACAAGAACTTTCACAACAACAAATATACTAACCCAAAATACAACAATAACCTCATTTTCAATAAAAAAAAAAAAAACAAAAAAAAACAACACAAAAAATGGTGTGTTCAATTTATACTTATTATTTAAGAATTCATGAGCTTAACACCGGCTTATAATAATTGAATATTCAATTATTATGTTTTTCTAAGAGAAACTGAAAAGAAAGAAAGAAACCAACCTCACCAACGAATAACTTTACCACATGATGATATACGAAGTATGGACTGTGAATAAAGACAAATATGCAAAGAAGGCAATTGGGATAAGGTTTACAACTAAGGCATGACGTGGTTGAATGCGTTTGTAAAATCCCACTCCCGGGAGAAAAGGCTTTGAAGAGATTTATAAGGTATAATCGAGTAAGTTGTCGCCTTGTCCGTCCTGATGTCACGTTGTTTAAATTTTTCCCAAGTCATTTACTAAATTACAAAATTAAAAATTGCTTAAATAAATGTTTTCATACATTTAAAGCAATAAGGGTAATCTCCGCTTAAAACTCATACAAATAGACAACATTGGTTAATTCGTTGTAGTTCTATAAATAGAACAAAAGGCAACAACAACTAATTTCTTTGAAACCGCCTTACCAACGCAAAACTTTATCACATGATGCTATACGAAGTATGGACTCTGAATAAAGAAAAATATGCAAAGAAAGCTATTGCGATAAGGTTTACAACAACTAAGGCATGATGTGCCTGAATGCGTGCGTAACACTTCAACCATCGTAGGAGTGCGGGTTCAAATCCCACTCCCCGGAGAAAAGGCTTTGAAGATATTTACAAGGTATAATCGAAACAGCTGTCGCCTTGTCCGTCCTGATGTCACGTTGTTTCAATTTTTCCCTAATCATTAAATAAATTGTTAAATTAAAAATTGCTTAAGATAAATGTTTTCATAATTTAAAGCAATAAAGGTAATCCCCGCTTAAAACTCATACAAATAGCCAATATTGGTTAATTCGTTGTAGTTCTATAAACAGAACAAAAAGCAACAACACAAAATTTCTTTGCAACCGCCTTACCAACGCATAACTTTACCACGTGATGCTATACGAAGTATGGACTGTGAATAAAGAAAAATGTGCAAAGAAAGCAATTGGGATAAGGTTTACAACAACTAAGGCATGACGTGGCTAAATGCGTTTGTAACACTTCAACCATCGTAGGAGTGCGGGATCAAATCCGACTCCCGGGAGAAAAGGCTTTGAAGAGATTTACAACGTATAATCGAAATAGCTGTCGCCTTGTCCGTTGTTTAAATTTTCCCCCAATTCATTAAATAAATTATAAAATTTAAAATTGCTTCAAATAAATGTTTTCATATAACATGGACCCGGGTACCCCTAGAATGTGTTTATATAATAAGGACATCAAATGAAATCTGTTGATGGGTGCTATAGTACAGGATAATTTTCATACCCATGGGTGACTAGGGTCTCGATGGCCAAGACGTGGACCCGGGTACCCCTAGAATGTGTTTATAGAATATGGATAAAAATGAAAGCTGTTGATGACTGATTTAGTAGAGGATAATTTTCATACCCCTGGTTGATTAGGGTCTGGAGATATAGGCCAAACGTGGGCCCGTGAGCGCCTAGACAATGTTTTTACATTGTGGGTAACAAATTGAAGCTGCTGATGAGTGCTTTAGTACAGGGTAGTTTTCATACCTATTGGTGACTAGGGTCTCGAGATATAGGCCAAAACGTGGATCAGGGTAACACTAAGATGTGTGTGTATTATGGACATCAAATGAAAGCTGTTGCTGAGAGCTCTAAAGTTCATTGTGATATTCGATTTAGTCGCATCAACCTGGCAAAACTTATAAATATGCATGCGAAGCCGAAATAAAGACAAGAATTAATAATACCCACATACCTATTTACATACATACGTCCTATTCGATTTGCCCGAAATTTCGTATATAAATTTGCCTATATTAGTATTTACGATGCTTTTTTCCGGGAAGTATACCAGAGACAGGACTGGGACTAGGCTTAGGACTAGGACTGAAACAGAGACTGAGACTCGGAGTGGGACTGGGACTGAGATCCGGAATGGGACTGGAACGAAATACATACCACCCTCTGGGACTGGCAATAAGAGATGAAGAAGAAGGAGAAAAACTTAAGACAAGAGAAAAGAGAGAAGGAGACTGAGAAAGAGATAGAAGGAGATGAAGAAATGAGATGAAGCGAAAAATACGGAGGTAGGAGTGAATAAAAAGATTGGGAAAAAGTGTAGAGTGGTAGGGCAGAGTTAGACGGAAAAAGCTTATTAAAACGTATGCAGATAGGCCATATTTAGGGCAGAACAAAGTCTGCCGGGTCTGCTAGTATTTGTATAAAATTTATAAAATGAACAGATCTTGTGTGTATAGGGTTATCTACTTTATTTAAATATACTATTTTTGTGTAAATTATTTTTGAATTACTTTATTTTGAATATTATTATATAAAAAAGAAAATTTTCTTGTCAGTCTTTATACATTTTCAATGTGGTTATTAATATTTAAAAATTTAAATAAATATAAAAGAAAAATTTTTTATAAATAAATTAGTTTATGATTTAATACATTTGCATCTTATCTGAAATTTCCTATTAGACAATAGAACTACAAAAGAAAAATAAGAGAGAAATGTGCATACAAATAAAATCATAGTTCTAAACATATTTTCAACGACAAATAATTGTTCTTCTTAACCAAGAACGCATAAAAATTGGTGAAACAAATAAATACAAATAAACTTTTTAACAAATTTGAACAATGAACTAAATAAATGAAAATACAGCAAGATACATATCGACTATACGAGCACAGTTATAAAATTTTCATTAATGCAAATCTAAATTAAACAAGTAAGGAAGGCTAAGTTGGGTGTAACCGAACATTACATACTCAGTTGAGAGCTATGGAGACATAATAAGGGAAAACCACCATGTAGGAAAATGAACCTAGGGTAACCCTGGAATGTGTTTGTATGACATGTGTATCAAATGGAAGGTATTAAAGAGTATTTTAAGAGGGAGTAGGTAATTGTTCTATAGGTGAACGCCATTTAGGGATATGGCCATAAAGGTGGACCAGGGCTGACCCTAGAATTTGTTTGTACGATATGGGTATCAAATGAAAGGTGTTAATGAGTATTTTAAAAGGGAGTGGGCCTTAGTTCTATAGGTGGACGCCTTTTCAAGATATCGCCATAAAGGTTGACCAGGGGTGACTGTATAATGTGTTTGTACGATATGGGTATCAAATTTAAGGTATTAATGAGGGTTTTAAAAGGGAGTGGTGGTAGTTGTATATGTTAAGGCATTTTCGAGATATCGACCAAAATGTGGACCAGCTAGACCCAGAACATCATCTGTCGGGTACCGCTAATTTATTTATATATGTAATACCACGAACAGTATTCCTGCCAAGATTCAAAGCCCTTGATTTCGCCCTGCAGAACTTTTTCATTTACTTATACTTAATATGGTAGGTGTCACACCCATTTTGAAAAGTTTTTTTCTAAAGTTATATTTTGCGTCAATAAACCAATCCAATTACCACGTTTCATCCTTTTTTTCGTATTTGGTATAGAATTATGGCATTTTTAAAATTTTTCGTAACTTTGGATATCGAAAAAGTGGGCGTTGTCATTGTAGGATTTCGTCCATTTTTTACACCAATACAAAGTAAGTTCAGATAAGTACGAGAACTGAGTTTAGTAAAGATATATCGATTTTTGCTCAAGTTATCGTATTAACGGCCAAGCGGAAGGACAGACGTACGACTGTGTAAAAAACGGGGCGTGGCTTCAACCTTCGTGCTTTTTAACAGAAAAAAGTTATCGTCCTAGAATCTAAGACCCTACCAAATTTCACAAGGATTGGTAAATTTTTGTTCGACTTATGGCATTAAAAGTATCCTAAACAAATTAAATGAAAAAGGGCGGAGCCACCCCCATTTTGAAATTTTATTTTATTTTTGTATTTTATTGCACAATATCATTACTGGAGTTGAATGTTGACTTAATTTACTTATGTACAGTAAAGATTTTAAATTTTTTGTTAAAATTTGAATTTAAAAAAATTTTGTTTAAAAGTGGGCGTGTTCTTCATCCGATTTTGCTAATTTTTATTAAGCATACATACAGTAATAGGAGAAACGTTCGTGCCAAATTTAATCATGATATCTTCAACGACTGCCAAATTACAGCTTGCAAAACTTTTAAATTACCTTCTTTTAAAAGTGGGCGGTGCCACGCCCATTGTCCACAATTTTACTAATTTTCTATTCTGCGTCATAAGATCAACATACGTACCAAGTTTCATCGCCTTGTCTGTCTTTGGCAATGAATTATCGCATTTTTTCTGTTTTTCGAAATTTTCGATATCCAAAAAGTGGGCGTGGTTATAGTCCGATATCGTTCATTGTAACGACAGCCTGTCTCCATACTGGCTTAAATGAGTGGCAGAGTGTATATGCGTCTATGTGTTTATGTGTTTTATGTCCAGGTCCGTGCCTTAGCCCCAATGTTGCCTTTAACATAATATTAACATAATAACATTAACATTAACAACATTGGCATCATGCTGCTATAATAAATAAAACTAGTATCGCCCGTTGTCGAAATTCGACCAACTTGTATTTTTTTCAACTCACTCTATGCATCCAGTGTTTGGGTAGTGCAATAATGCGTTAATAGTTGAGCAGTGAGTGGAAATATAGCAAACTGATCTATCTTACTTAAAGTTCTCATTAAAATTTTGAATTTGACCTAAGACGTTATAATCTTTGATTGTATTTTCTTAAATTTTCTACATCCTTTTCAAATGTAATTATAAGTTTTGGTGTAGAGCTCCTTAAAAAAAATATAACAAATATGTAAAATCAAATGAAATTTACATAGAATTGTGGTGAAATTACTTGAAATTGAATTGAAAATTTGCTTTTTATACACCATCCGGGAGATACGCCGTTGGCGCGCTAGCGAAGTTAGTTTTGGGTGCTCGGTTCCCCAGTAGGCTTATATCACAAATATAAACTACATATACATATATCGCCCATTTACTTCAATAGCGTCATAATTCAAAAAACACTAAATTTTAGTTAAGAACGAAGAAATGTGCTAAAGGAATTTAACCTATTTCACAACACCTGTTAGGTATGCAATCGGCGCTTTACTATTACATATGTATTTATAATTAATTAAATAAAATTATAATTTGCCATTAATTGTTATAAATGAATTTAGTTAGTTTCAACAAAAGTTAACTCATTATTTGTGATTTTCTTGAAAACAACTAAAATAAAAAACAAATAATCTGTTAAATAAAGACTTTTGTATTTACGTGTAAGTAAAATTTGCCACAAAAAATGGGCCGTTCAAAAATTAATTCTATTTAAGGTTTTCTATTTTAAGTTTTTTAGGATTTTGGTAGAGGCTATTATAGGTAAGTGGCAACATTGGGCACCATATTTGTATGTACGTGAAACATTTGTGCTTTCGAATTTAGCAGGGAATCATAAAGGTTTAGGTGTTTGAAATTCGCATTAGAACACTTAGATAATTGTTCCCAAAGATGGCGCGCTTGTGCACGAACCTTAATTTCGATATTTGTATGAATTGTTCGAATTTACAAAAAACTTTTTCTATTAATTATAAACAAATAGAGTAATATTTGTTAACAAAAATAGGCCACTGCGGCTGATCAATACGAATCGATTCATATAACTTTTATATGATTTTACGTATGCTAAGTATGCGAAACAGCCTATCAATTGATTGTATGGAAATTTTGTTAGCGTATTAATATATAGATAGTGGGTAAAATACTGCCTATGCTAATGATGCCGGTTGCCGTTTTCACCTAAAATCAAGGGACGTTTTTTTATCGTTTAATATACAACGTGAAATTTTCCGATTCAGTCAAGTTGATTTAAATAATAATAAACTAAGTTGAAATAAACGAATATATAATAAAATAAAATAAGAAATAAAATAAATTAGCATAAAAGACAATATAAAAAATTTAATGTTATATTTTTGTAAATTTTTTGTTTTTTGTTCAGTATAAGACGTAATTTATTTAAAATGAGGATTAAATCTGCAAATGCAAAAACCTTTTCGGGCAAATTTGCCATTAATTGTTATAAATGAATTTAGTTAGTTTCAAGCAAAGTTAACTCATTATTTGTGATTTCATGTTTTCTTGAAAACAACTAAAATAAAAAACAAATAATCTGTTAAATAAAGACTTATGTATTTACGTGTAAGTGAAATTTGCCACAAAAAATGGGCCGTTCAAAAATTAATTCTATGCACTGCGGCTGATCAATACGAATCGATTCATATAACTTTTATATGATTCTACGTATGCTAAGTATGCGAAGCAGCCTATCAATTGATTGTATGGAAATTTTGTTAGCGTATTAATATATAGATAGTGGGTAAAATACTGCCTATGCAATACGACCGCCATGATGCCGGATGCCGTTTTCACCTAAAATCAAGGGACGTTTTTTTTTTCGTTTAATATACAACGTGAAATTTTCCGATTCATTCAAGTTGCATTTAAATAATAGTAAAGTAAAATAAGAAATAAAATAAATTAGCATAAAAGACAATATAAAAAATTTAATGTTATATTTTTTAAATTTTTTGTTTTTTGTTCAGTATAAGACGTACTTTATTTAAAATGAGGATTAAATCTGCAAACGCAAAAGCATTTTCGGGCAAATTTGCCATTAATTGTTATAAATGAATTTAGTTAGTTTCAACAAAAGTTAACTCATTATTTGTGATTTCATGTTTTCTTGAAAACATCTAAATAAAAAACAAATAATTTGTTAAATAAAGACTTATGTATTTACGTGTAAGTAAAATTTGCCACAAAAAAATTTGCATTTAAATAATAATAAACTAAGTTGAAATAAACGAATATATAATAAAGTAAAATAAGAAATAAAATAAATTAGCATAAAAGACAAATAAATAAAGACATGTATTTACGTGTAGGTAAAATTTGCCACAAAAAATGGGCCGGTCAAAAATTAATTCTATTTAAGGTCTTTTGGTACGCTACAAATTATTTTGGAACAGTTTTTTAGGATTTTGGTAGAGGATATTATAGGTAAGTGGCAGCATTGGGCACCATATTTGTATGTACGTGAAACATTTGTGCTATCGAATTTAGCAGGGAATCATAAAGGTTTAGGTCTTTGAAATTCGCATTAGAAAACTTAGGTAATTGTTCCCAAAGATGGCGCGCTTGTGCACGAAAATTAATTTCGATATTTGTATGAATTGTTCGAATTTACAAAAAACTTTTTCTATTATAAACAAATAGAGTAATATTTGTTAACAAAAATAGGCCTATACACTGCGGCTGATCAATACGAATCGATTCATATAACTTTTATATGATTTTACGTATGCTAAATATGCGAAACAGCCTGTCAATTGATTGTATGGATATTTTGTTAGCGTATTAATATATAGATAGTGGGTAATATACTGCCTATGCAAGACGGCCGCTATGATGCCGGTTGCCGCTCTGACCTAAAATCAAAAAAGTTTTTGGGACGTTTTTTTGTTTCGTAATTAGCATAAGAGGCAGTATAAAAAATATAATGTTATATTTTTGTAACTTTTTCTTTTTTGCTCAGTATAAGACGCACTTTATCTAAAATGAGGATTAAATCTGCAAATGAAACAACATTTTCGAGCAAATTTGCCATTAATTGTTATAAATAGATTAGTTTCAACAAAAGTTAACTCATTATTTGTGATTTCATGTTTTTTTGAAAACAACTAAAATAAAAAACAAAGAATCTGTTAAATAAAGACTTATGTATTTACGTGTAGGTAAAATTTGCCACAAAAAATGGGCCGGTCAAAAATTAATTCTATTTAAGATTTTTGGTACGCTATACATTATTTTGGAACAATTTTTTAGGATTTTGGTAGAGGCTATTATAGGTAAGCGGCAAAAATGGGAAACCATATTTGTATGCAGGTGAAACATTTGTGCCTTCGAATTTAGCGGGTATACATAAAATTTGAAATTCACATTAAACACTTAGATAATTGTTCCCAAAGACGGCGCGCTTGTGCATAAAGGTTTAGGTCTTTGAAATTCGCATTAGCAAACTTAGATAGTTGTTCCCAAAGATGGCGCGCTTGTGCACGATAATGAATTACGATATTTGTATGAATTGTTCGAATTAAAAAAAAACTTTTTCTATTAATTATAAACAAATAGAGTAATATTTGTTAACAAAAATAGGCCTATGCACTGCGGCTGATCAATACGAATCGATTCATATAACTTTTATATGATTTTACGTATGCTAAGTATGCGAAACAGCCTGTCAATTGATTGTATGGAAATTTTGTTAGCGTATTAATATATAGATGTCACCATGCTGCTAACAACTTAGCAACATTGATGAATGCCATGCACCTATGTGTTTATTTTGTTCTGTATTATGTATGTGGATGCGTATTTGTGCAAGGCTATGAGCATGGGAATGCACCAGTGTGAGCGGTCAAGGCACGAACCGAATGAATCTGTGTAGGTGTTCGTTTTGTGGAGCGGTAAGCGTGTGAATGTATCAGTGCCTGATTGTATGGATGAAAAATACGGGAAAGCCGAAAAGAAAGTTTGGCATGTATAGGTAGGAATTTTCCGTTTCTGGGTAACGTTCCTTGCCACGGCGGTAGCTATAAAAGGGCGAAACGGACAAAGTATTACTTTATCAGTGCTCAGTGTGAGTGAGTGAATATTTAAAAGTTTGTGCCTCGAAAAATATTTAAAAAGTCTGAAGTGCGCGGTTAAAGCGAAAAAAAAAGGTTTGTTGTGCGCGAATAAAAGCGAGACTTAAAGTTGTGCGCGCTGAAAATTTTCTCGCGAAACGTAAAAAAAAAAAACGACGCAGAAAGGAGTAAAGGCTAGGGATATCCTGCCCATCATGAAGCGGTGCCCGACTCAGGATAGCAGCAGAAGTTCCTGGTAAGTACAATGGTTTTCCTTGCCTTGAATTTTTTTTATCTCCCACCAACTTGGCATGCCACTGGGAAGCGGGCTTCCACATAGCCAATTTTCCAAGCAAGCCAAAAGCAAATTTGCATGCATATATACACGCCTTCACACAGGCATATGTATGTCGGTGTGTATATTAATAATGCAGACAAAAAAAAAATAGTTTTAGCATCACCAGGCTTTTTACACTCCCTTTTGGAAAGAACGCACTGGGCAGAGCATTGAAAATTACGGTTTGCGGCCTAAAGGCAAAATCGGCGACATACCGCCCAACAACAACTGCATCACCTTCTAAACCGACGGCACGGCACGCCTACAACAACACCACCCGTTTGCCCGCTTAGACGGGGCAAAACGTATACAAAATCCACATATATTCTTTCATCGGCGGCGCAACGCCAGTTATATTACAATTTTCACCAGCCACCACACATCATTCTTTTATTGGCATCGGCGGCGCAACACAAATAACAGCCACATATGGTATCAGCAAGATACCGCCACAACAACAACAACTTAATTGTTACCACCTCGTTAAGCCCCTAGAGGCCAGCAACCAAAGCACCAAGAATAGGGCAAGGTTATTAAAATATGCACATATTATACACACGTTAGGATTTAGCGAAAACAACACTGCCAACAGGAAGAGTAACCTAAAAGCGGGATCGGCGGAGATCATCAGCAACACAAACAAACCACCACGGCAGCAGCAGAAATAACCACCGAATTTTAATTTCAAAAATCTGTTTGTTTCCAACAAATTGTACTTTTGTATTTTATCGCCTACATTTTATATATGTAACCTAATCACAGGTATATTCCTGGGTGTAGATTCTTGGTAGGAAAAAGGGTGGGGAAAAAGCTAAGGGCTTGGATCAAATTATCTTTATTTTTGTGGGGGTTAGTTTGAAGATTTTATTAACTAATTTTTCTTGCTGATACTTCACTGTGCTTTTTGTTCATTTTTTGGAAGTTTGGTTTGATTAATTTGTCATGACACTTTTTGTTTTGGTGAAATCTCTCTGATTAGTTTTTTTATTGGCCGTTTTCCCTATTTTTGACATTTATTTTTAATACTCTTTTGAATCTTTTTGCGGCCAGCTATTATGTTCTGAGTACACCGATCTTTATCGGTGTGCTCTGCCCATAGTCCTACTTTCGCACATTCGTTTTTTATTTTTTTTTCGACTAAATCGAAATTATGGAATTTTGATTTAATTTAATTAATTTGGTCTGCACAGTTTGCACATCCATATATAGTTGTCGGAACGCGTCCGGCAAACTTACCCCCGTCTTTCACACATTTTGCCCCAGGAGCCTGCCTTTAAGCACCTGAAAGTTCTTTTCCGTCGTTTTCGTAATTTTTTTACGATTTTTTTATTACACGTTTAGTTAGCATACTGTCCACGGCAGTAAAGTTATCACTATCCATCCACTCATCCAAGATCGTAAGCGATCGATCTTGATGAGTGTTTGAGCGTGGTCATTTGTACATATGTATGTTTGAGTTCTTCTTGTTTCAGCTACTCAACTGCAGCGGCGCCGTTGGATGAGAAGAGTAACTTGGTGAGTGTTTTGAGTGAAACATTAAAATTTATCAAAATACACCTGTTTAGTTGTATGTACATGTGTTAGCACAGATTCCTGCTCTTGCAAAAATAGAACAGGAATTAGCAAATCAGAAAAATAAAAACAGATTGCAACGAACATATGTACATGCATGAAATACGTCACAAACGTACATTTGCACTTACATACATACCTTTTGTTTTCATAAACATATAAATTCTTTTGCTTTGATGACCTACTTTTGCGTTGTACATATTTGATCTTATGTTTACTTGAGCGGTTGCGGCAGGTCAGGGATTATGGTTTTTACATTTTTGTTTCTTTGTTTACACCTACATCATACTTTATGTGAATTATGAATCGTTAGACTTTAAGATATGGGCTGGTAGGATAGCGCATGAGGGTGGCTCATACAATTTTTTTTTTTTTTTTTCAGAAATAAGCAAAATATTTTTGTGTTGGTGCTGCGCTTGTGCGTTGCAAGGTAAGGTGAAGGTGAGTGATAGGGAAATGACTTATTGACGGACGGACAGACCAAGGTCAGGTTTGGGGGCACTGTAAGTAGATAGGAGTCAGCACAGTGCTCACGGTGTGGTGCAAGTTGCACTGCAGAGGGAGGGTAGACTCCACCTGACGGGACAGGCCTTCATCTTTTTCTACCCCTTACACTTTCCCCTCCATAACTTTGCCCCTCACGTTTATTTCTATCTTTTTCAGCTTTTTCCCCTTTTTTCTATACATATGCAGGTATGAACCCTTTTTGTTCATGTGGCTGCGGGTGAGGTCGGTGGTGCAATATTTCGCCCAAGACGACGAGCTAGCCTGGGCCCGCAAGCATACCTGCTTGCGCCGCTCCTCACCGCCCAAACAGTCATCCACGTAAAAATGGCACCCAACGGCAATAGCCCGATTCTCTTTTTATCTCCTACATTTTTAAACTAACACTATTTCTCACTATTCCATAATTTTCCCACTTTTATTCTAGATTTCCTGGTTTTTTTTATCCTATGTTCCTTTCAAACCCAATCCTTAATTCCGTCTTTTGACAGAACAGGGACAGTCATGATGGCAACGCCGATTGGGTTCATCTGATCGACAAGTGTCATCTTGACCAGAGGATAGGGATTAGCTGAGTGTCCATGTCAGGGTTCCTTTGTTGAACTTCAACAGCTCGACAAAGTGGTAACTGGTATGACACTTAGCTAGCGACGGACTTAGGTAGGAGATCGTGGCGAGATGTTCAAGCTACCGCACCGGGAGTCCAGCACTGCCGGTAAGTGAGGTTTACAGTCGTCGCCACGATATTTAGGAGTAGGAGGTGTGGCATCCACACATAGGAATAAGTTCTTGAACGTGAAGAGCCACACTTCCACGGACTGCACGATTGAACAGACTTCAAACACATAGAGACGGACTAACCACCTTCGCTGAACCTTCGCCAAGGCAGCACCACAGACACCAATACAAATACATTAAATTTCATTTGTTAACTTTTGAATTCAAATTCAAAATTTGATATTCTTGAAGTTTCGAGGTTATTCAAAATTTTTTTCTGAATATTTCTTAGGAGGATTATTTGCAAACATCTTGTTTGAATTGCGTTTTTTCTTCTGAAAATTTACATCTAACTAGTTCACACACACAAACATAGTGTTAGAGATTGGTTTTAGTTTTAGTTAAATTTTGTTTTCAGTGTTATCCCTGAGGTATTTTTTTTTGGATTCTGGGTCAGACCCTTAAATCGTCAAACATAGATCATTAGGGATCAAAAATATTTTTCGCATTTAAATTTTGACACCTGAGTTATTTTGTTTTTTGGTTTTGAGTCATATTTTTGGGTTGGATACGAGACATTTAAGGCAGAAAAAAAACGTTTGTCTTGCTACTAATATACACACAAGCCAACATATAATTTGAATTCTCCTTTTTGTAAGTCTTAAGTTGCTATTGTTTCGATTATCATATATATAATATTTTACACCCAAACAAACATTGTTTGAATTCTCACACACATACACACGCACATAGCCCCTGAATTTAACTTCAGTTGTAATAAATTTTTTTTATATACTTAAAAATTTTTGTTTTTGATATTAACGTGTACGTTTTTTTTCTTCTTTCCTCATACGCATAAACCCATAAATCACTTGAGTTACCACACACATACATACATACACACAATCCTATTACTTAATAATTGAATTGGACTTTTATATACATACATATATTGTCATTTTTATATCTATTATTTAATATCATTTATTTATATATTTTTTTATTGGGTTTTGGGTGAATTTGGACCTGTTATTTTATAGTATTTACTTTTTTATTATTTGGATCTGCAAATACAAACAGATTTTTTTTATCGGAATATTTTCTTTGCATCTCATTTTTTCCTTTTTCGCATAATTTTTTTCTTCTTTTTTTCATTTGGGTTGCGGTGGGGATATCGTTTCCTTGGAGGTATTAGGGTGTCCGGGACAAAATCTTGTTTTGGGTTATTGGTGAAAAGTTTCGCCGCTGCAGACAGTGAATGTCCCACCAAGGCCAGGACAAACATACTGAGGAAAGACCTTTTGGGAGATTGGGAATTTTAGATTCCAATAGGCGTGTTACAAGGAGTCGTGCCAGGGCTCTTGAAAACCAGATTGCTGGTTCACTTTTCACACAAATTGACAAGGGGATTCCGCGGCCCATAGACTTTGTCCCTACGGACTATTTTACTAGGTGCGCGTCGCGGATTTTTGGATCGTTTGGCCCTGAACGTCCGATTTGGGTCTCTTTCGCGAACGGAGTGTCGTTTAACGAGACAGGGGACAGTTTGAACTTCTCGCAGAAAATCGATTTGGGGTGCCAAATGTCCGATAGCGAGAACGCGGGTGCACAGGGGGGCGATGTTCATTCGCGAAACGCACCAGCAATGGTTCACGGGGGCCTAAATGCTCCTCGCACCGACGCCAGTGGGCACACAACCAATGTTGAACACCGAGCCGCATGATGGCGATGATGGCGCAACAACAAGATTTGGTGGTGCAAATGGCGGGTGAAGTGCGGAGCATCAAGAGTGAAACATTAAAATTTATCAAAATACACCTGTTTAGTTGTATGTACATGTGTTAGCAGAGATTCTTGCTCTTGCAAAAATAGAACAGGAATTAGCAAATCAGAAAAATAAAAACAGATTGCAACGAACATACTTACATGCATGAAAACGTCACAAACGTACATTTGCACTTACATACATACCTTTTGTTTTCACAAACATATAAATTCTTTTGCTTTGATGACCTACTTTTGCGTTGTACATATTTGATCTTATGTTTACTTGAGCGGTTGCGGCAGGTCAGGGATTATGGTTTTTAAATTTTTGTTTCTTTGTTTACACCTACATCATACTTTATGTGAATTCTGAATCGTTAGACTTTAAGATATGGGCTGGTAGGATAGTGCATGAGGCTGGCTCATAAACTTTTTTTTTCAGAAATAAGCAAGGGGGGAGCCATCCTGTTTTACTGATGTTTTTTTTCGATTTACAAAAAATTGTATTTAATCAAATTGAATTGAAATCTTATATTATTATTTTACGTTGTTTCTTTTAAAAATTAATTTTAAGCGGTTTTTTTTATTTATAGCTTTGGGTCACATTCGATAGATTATATACCTTTAGAGTGGTAGGGAAATTCTAACTGGCTTTAGCCAACATTCGTAGCATATATGTATGAATAGCATTTAACCTTCGTTTGTTTGAATTCTTTTGAGTATTGCGTATATCTCCCTAAGGGTGAATATCTACGCATTTGTAACTAACTTTGTAATTGCTTTGATGAAGATATAATTTTGTATAATTTGTAAGGAGATTGGATAGTGAGATAAATACTAGGGTATTTCTGGCAGAGCCTTTTTATATTTTTTTATTTTTGAAGAATTGTAAATAAAAATGTTTGGATGAAAATATTGTCTTGAAATATGCAGGGCTAAGTACATATTTTTGTGTTGGTGCTGCGCTTGTGCGTTGCAAGGTAAGGTGAAGGTGAGTGATAGGGAAATGACTTATTAACGGACGGACAGACCAAGGTCAGGTTTGGGGGCACTGTAAGTAGATAGGAGTCAGCACAGTGCTCACGGTGCGGTGCAAGTTGCACTGCAGAGGGAGGGTAGACTCCACCTGACGGGACAGGCCTTCATCTTTTTCTACCCCTTACACTTTCCCCTCTATAACTTTGCCCCACACGGTTATTTCTATCTTTTTCAGCTTTTTACCCTTTTTTCTATACATATGCAGGTATGAACCCTTTTTGTTCATGTGGCTGCTGGTGAGGTCGGTGGTGCAAAACTTCGCCCAAGACGACGAGCTAGCCTGGGCCCGCAAGCATACCTGCTTGCGCCGCTCCTCACCGCCCAAACAGTCAGCCACGTAAAAATGGCACCCAACGGTAATAGCCCGATTCTCTTTTTATCTCCTACATTTTTAAACTAACACTATTTCTCACTATTCCATAATTTTCCCACTTTTATTCTAGTTTTCCTGGTTTTTTTTTTATCCTATGTTCCTTTCAAACCCAATCCTTAATTCTGTCTTTTGACAGAACAGGGACAGTCATGCTGGCAACGCCGATTGGGTTCATCTGATCGACAAGTGTCATCTTGACCAGAGGATAGGGATTAGCTGAGTGTCCATATCAGGGTTCCTTTGTTGAACTTCAACAGCTCGACAAAGTGGTAACTGGTATGACACTTAGCTAGCGACGGACTTAGGTAGGAGATCGTGGCGAGCTGTTCAAGCTACCTCACCGGGAGTCCAGCACGGCCGGTAAGTGAGGTTTACAGTCATCGCCACGATATTTAGGAGTAGGAGGTGTGGCATCCACACATAGGAATAAGTTCTTGAACGTGAAGTGCCACACTTCCACGGACTGCACGATTGAACAGACTTCAAACACATAGAGACGGACTAACCACCTTCGCTGAACCTTCGCCAAGGCAGCACCACAGACACCAATACAAATACATTAAATTTCATTTGTTAACTTTTGAATTCAAATTCAAAATTTGATATTCTTGAAGTTTCGAGGTTATTCAAAATTTTTTTCTGAATATTTCTTAGGAGGATTATTTCCAAACATCTTGTTTGAATTGCGTTTTTTTTTCTGAAAATTTACATCTAACTAGTTCACACACACAAACATAGTGTTAGAGATTGGTTTTAGTTTTAGTTTAATTTTGTTTTCAGTGTTATCCCTGAGGTATTTTTTTTTGGATTCTGGGTCAGACCCTTAAATCGTCAAACCTAGATCATTAGGGATCAAAAATATTTTTCGCATTTAAATTTTGACACCTGAGTTATTTTGTTTTTTGGTTTTGAGTCATATTTTTGGGTTGGAAACGAGACATTTAAGGCAGAAAAAAAACGTTTGTCATGCTACTCATATACACACAAGCCAACATATAATTTGAATTCTCCTTTTTGTAAGTCTTAAGTTGCTATTGTTTCGATTATCATATATATAATATTTTACACCCAAACAAACATGGTTTGAATTCTCACACACATACACACGCACATAGCCCCTGAATTTAACTTCAGTTGTAATACATTTTTTTTATATACTTAAAAATTTTTGTTTTTGATATTAACGTGTAAGTTTTTTTTCTTCTTTCCTCATACGCATAAACCCACAAATCACTTGAGTTACCATACACATACATACATACACACAATCCTATTACTTAATAATTGAATTGAACTTTTATATACATACATATATTGTCATTTTTATATCTATTATTTAATATCATTTATTTATATATTTTTTTATTGGGTTTTGGGTGAATTTGGACCTGTTATTTTATAGTATTTACTTTTTTATTATTTGGATCTGCAAATACAAACAGATTGTTTTTATCGGAATATTTTCTTTGCATCTCATTTTTTTCTTTTTCGCATAATTTTTTTCTTCTTTTTTTTCATTTGGGTTGCGGTGGGGATATCGTTTCCTTGGAGGTATTAGGGTGTCCGGGACAAAATCTTGTTTTGGGTTATTGGTGAAAAGTTTCGCCGCTGCAGACAGTGAATGTCCGACCAAGGCCAGGACAAACATACTGAGGAAAGACCTTTTGGGGGATTGGGAATTTTAGATTCCAATAGGCGTGTTACAAGGAGTCGTGCCAGGGCTCTTGAAAACCAGATTGCTGGTTCACTTTTCACACAAATTGACACGGGGATTCCGCGGCCCATAGACTTTGTCCCTACGGACTATTTTACTAGGTGCGCGTCGCGGATTTTTGGATCGTTTGGCCCTGAACGTCCGACTAGGGTCTCTTTCGCGAACGGAGTGTCGTTTAACGAGACAGGGGACAGTTTGAACTTCTCGCAGAAAATCGATTTGGGGTGCCAAATGTCCGATAGCGAGAACGCGGGTGCACAGGGAGGCGATGTTCATTCGCGAAACGCACCAGCAATGGTTCACGGGGGCCTAAATGCTCCTCGCACCGACGCCAGTGGGCACACAACCAATGTTGAACACTGAGCCGCATGATGGCGATGATGGCGCAACAACAAGATTTGGTGGTGCAAATGGCGGGTGAAGTGCGGAGCATCAAGAGTGAAACATTAAAATTTATCAAAATACACCTGTTTAGTTGTATGTACATGTGTTAGCAGAGATTCTTGCTCTTGCTAAAATAGAACAGGAATTAGCAAATCAGAAAAATAAAAACAGATTGCAACGAACATATTTACATGCATGAAAACGTCACAAACGTACATTTGTACTTACATACCTACCTTTTGTTTTCACAAACATATAAATTCTTTTGCTTTGATGACCTACTTTTGCGTTGTACATATTTGATCTTATGTTTACTTGAGCGGTTGCGGCAGGTCAGGGATTATGATTTTTAAATTTTTGTTTCTTTGTTTACACCTACATCATACTTTATGTGAATTCTGAATCGTTAGACTTAAGATATGGGCTGGTAGGATAGTGCATGAGGCTGGCTCATAAACTTTTTTTTTCAGAAATAAGCAAGGGGGGAGCCATCCTGTTTTACTGATGTTTTTTTTTCGATTTACAAAAAATTGTATTTAATCAAATTGAATTGAAATCTTATATTATTATTTTACGTTGTTTCTTTTAAAAATTAATTTTAAGCGGTTTTTTTTTATTTATAGCTTTGGGTTACATTCGATAGATTATATACCTTTAGAGTGGTAGGGAAATTCTAACTGGCTTTAGCCAACATTCGTAGCATATATGTATGAATAGCATTTAACTTTCGTTTGTTTGAATTCTTTTGAGTATTGCGTACATCTCCCTAAGGGTGAATATCTACGTATTTGTAACTAACTTTGTAATTGCTTTGATGAAGTTATAATTTTGTATAATTTGTAAGGAGATTGGATAGTGAGATAAATACTAGGGTATTTCTGGCAGAACCTTTTTATATTTTTTTATTTTTGAAGAATTGTAAATAAAAATGTGTGGATGAAAATATTGTCTTGAAATATGCAGGGCTAAGTCCATATTTTTGGTGTTGGTGCTGCGCTTGTGCATGGCAAGGTAAGGTGAAGGTGAGTGATAGGGAAATTACTTATTGACGGACGGACAGACTAAGGTCAAGTTTGGGGGCACTGTAAGTAGATAGGAGTCAGCACAGTGCCCACGGTGCGGTGCAAGTTGCACTGCAGAGGGAGGGTAGACTCCACCTGACGTGACAGGCCTTCATCTTTTCTATCCCTTACGATTTCCCCTCTATAACTTTGCCCCTCACGTTTATTTCTATCTTTTTAAGCTTTTTCTCCCCTTTCTATACATATACAGGTATGAACCCTTTTTGTTCATGTGGCTGCGGGTGAGGTCGGTGGTGCAATACCCCGCCAAAGGCGACGAGCTAGCCTGAGCCCGCAAGCATACCTGCTTGCGCCGCTCCTCACCACCTAAACAGTCAGCCACGTAACAATGGCGCTCAACGGTAATAGCCCGATCCTCTTTTTATCTCCTACCTTTTTAAGCTAACTCTATTTTTCACTATTCCTTAATTTTCCCACTTTTATTCTAGATTTCCTGGTTTTTTTTTATCCTATGTTCCTTTCAAACCCAATCCTTAATTCCGTCTTTTGACAGAACAGGGACAGTCATGATGGCAACGCCGATTGGGTTCACCTGATCGCCAAGTGTCATCATGACCAGAGGATAGGGATTAGCTGAGTGTCCATGTCAGCGTTCCTTTGTTGAACTTCAACAGCTCGACAAAGTGGTAACTGGTATGACACTTAGCTAGCGACGGACTTAGGTAGGAGATCGTGGCGAGCTGTTCAAGCTAACTTACCGGGAACTTACCACGATATTTAGGAGTAGGAGGTGTGGCATCGACACATAGGAATAAGTTCTTGAACGTGAAGTGCCACACTTCAACGGACTGCACGATTGAACAGACTTCAAATACATAGAGACGAACTAACCACCTTCGCTGAACCTTCGCCAAGGCAGCACCACAGACACCAATACAAATACATTACATTTCATTTGTTAACTTTTGAATTCAAATTCATAATTTGATATTCTTGAAGTTTCGAGGTTATTCAAAATTTTTTTCTGAATATTTCTTAGGAGGATTATTTCTAAACATCTTGTTTGAATTGCGTTTTTTTTTTCTGAAAATTTACATCTAACTAGTTCACACACACAAACATAGTGTTAGAGATTGGTTTTAGTTTTAGTTTAATTTTGTTTTCAGTTTTATCCCTGAGGTATTTTTTTTTGGATTCTGGGTCAGACCCTTAAATCGTCAAACCTAGATCATTAGGGATCAAAAATATATTTCGCATTTAAATTTTGACACCTGAGTTATTTTGTTCTTGGTTTTGAGTCATATTTTTGGGTTGGATACGAGACATTTAAGGCAGAAAAAAAAGTTTGTCTTGCTACTCATATACACACAAGCCAACATATAATTTGAATTCTCCCTTTTGTAAGTCTTAAGTTGATATTGTTTCGATTATCATATACATAATATTTTACACCCAAACAAACATTGTTTGAATTCTCACACACATACACACGCACGTAGCCTCTGAATTTAACTTCTGTTGTAATAAATTTTTTTATATACTTCAAAATTGTTGTTTTTGATATTAACGTGTAAGTTTTTTTTCTTCTTTCCTCATACGCATAAACCCACAAATCACTTGAGTTACCATACACATACATGCATACACACAATCCTATTACTTAATAATTGAATTGAATTTTTATATACATACATATATTTTAATTTTTATATCTATTATTTAATATCCTTTATTTATATATTTTTTTATTGGGTTTTGGGTGAATTTGGACCTGTTTTTTTATAGTATTTACTTTTTTATTATTTGGATCTGCAAATACAAACAGATTGTTTTTATCGGAATATTTTCTTTGCATCTCATTTTTTTCTTTTTCGCATAATTTTTTTCTTCTTTTTTTTTCATTTGGGTTGCGGTCGGGATATCGTTTCCTTGGAGGTAGTAGGGTGTCCGGGACAAAATCTCTAGTTCGCTCTTGTTATTTTTCGATTGTTCTTGCGTTTTTTGGGTTATTGGTTAAAAGTTTCGCCGCTGCAGACAGTGAATGTCCGACCAAGGCCAGAACAAACATACTGAGGAAAGACCTTTTGGGGGATTGGGAATTTTAGATTCCAATAGGCGTGTTACAAGGAGTCGTGCCAGGGCTCTTGAAAACCAGATTGTTGGTTCACTTTTCACACAAATTGACACGGGATTCCGCGGCCCATAGACTTTGTCCCTACGGACTATTTTACTAGGTGCTCGTCGCTGATTTTTGGATCGTTTGGCCCTGAACGTCCGCTTAGGGTCTCTTTCGCGAACGGAGTGTCGTTTAACGAGACAGGGGACAGTTTGAATTCTCGCAGAAAATCGATTTGGTGTGCCAAATGTCCGATAGCGAGAACGCGGGTGCACAGGGGGGGCGATGTTCATTCGCGAAACGCACCAGCAATGGTTCACGGCGGCCTAAATGCTCCTCGCACCGACGCCAGTGAGCACGCAACGAATGTTGAACACTGAGCCGCATGATGGTGCAACAACAAGATTTGGTGGTGCAAATGGCGGGTGAAGTGCGGAGCATTAAGGCCAACGTCGATCATCTTGGTGGTCGCGTGGCAGAGATGGAGGCATCCAGCCACGCGGTGGGACATCGGCCCGCTGTGGCATCCACGCCCGAGCCTCAGAACCGTAGGGGGGAAACTACTGCTCGTGACGGTACGCCGAATACAAATCGAACTGCCGAGCGAGACGGTGGTAACCCTCCAAGGTGGAAAAAATTGGATTTGGACAAGTGGCACATCAAATTCGATGGGACAAGCAAGGGGATGAGCGTCGAAAGCTTCGTAATCCGGGTAGAGAGAATGCGGGAACAACACAACATCTCCTACTATCAGTTATTCATGGACTTTCATTGTCTGGTTTCCGGCGGTGCCTTGAAATAGTATTGGCAAGTGCTTGAAGACCATTCCGATGAACCCGATTTTGGATATTTTGATCTGAAAGCAGAATTGCTAAGTCACTTCAAGTCCCCATAGTCAGACTACGAAATCATCCGTGAGATAATGGAAAGGAAACAGCAACCCGCAGAAGCTTTCGACGACTTTTATAGCGAAGTCCACAATTTGACGTTCCGTTTGCGGAAGAGGATCCCTGAGAGGGAGTTGGTTGGCATCATCAGGGACAACCTCAAACCGTACCTGGCCAACTTGACCTTCGCCATAAAACTGGACTCGTCGGCGGAGTTCAAGGCGGAATGCAAGAGAGCCGAAAAACTTATTAAAGAGAATAAGAGTAGGACTTGGGTAGTTAACGAAGTCGATTTTGAGCAGCCAAGGGTAGGAGAGGCAACAAAAGTCGAAGCCTTTGACAGGAAACCCCAGTACCAGTCACAACCTCAACCCCTACACCAAACCCCAACCAATCCCAATAGTGTTCGTCCTTCTGTTAGTCCTGCCTCTAAGTCGACTGTGAATTCCTTTTGTGCTTCTCCCTTCCACTTAATGTTGTGTTTTTCGTGTGGTATGCCGGTGGATCACTTTGTGAAAAACCCGGCAGAAGCACAAAAACCAAATAAATGTTCGTCCTCGTTCCACAATATGGTATGTTTTGCGCGTGGAAGTGATTCGTCCTTTTGTGTTTTTAAACCGAAGCAGGGAAACCCCAGGCTGGCGGAATTGACCGTGGATTTCAGCCAGAAGACAGGCAACCCGGCAGCACAACTGTAAAGATTTTGAGTAGGGAAGAGGGAGAAAGAAGAGTTGAAAAGTAAGAGGGGGAGTTGAAAAAGCGCGAGGTAAAAAGCTTACACCATGGAAAGGTAGAATATGAAGAAGCTAGGAGAAGAATTTTTTGTGAAACAATAGATATTAATAGAAAGAAGAGAAATTTTAAGAAAATAGAGAAAATGCGTGAGAGGAGGAGATATTTTAAACGACTGAAAAGTAGTGCCACCATAGTCACCGTGAAAGGTGATTATAGATTTTTTGCAAAAACCACTATAGGAGGTCAGGAAGTATTGGCTCTCATGGACTCAGGGGCGAGCGCCAGCTGCTTAGGCAAAAACTCAGCTGCACTCCTTCGGGGAAAGGAAGCCTTGATTGTGCCAATCAAGGGCCAAAGTATTCGAATCGCGAACGGGGAGGAAACCGCCGTGGTAGGGGTCATAAAGTTTCCAGTCGAGTGGGATAATACGACCAGAGAATTAGAATTTTTGATAGTTCCTGATCTGCAACAGGAAGTATATTTTGGGATAGATTTTTGGCAGGCCTTTGGTATGAGTGTTGTGAGTAAAGGTATGTATGGGAATGTGTGTCCAAATGTTGCCAGTGTGGCGGAGCACGTGCCCGCCGAGGGTGACTTGTATTTCGACGCTGTGCAGCACATTTTAACGCCGGAGTTAGATGCGAGGTTGGAGCGTGTGAAGGCCCAATTCCCGTCCTTCGCGGTATTAAGGTTAGGCCAAACAGGTAAGGAGGAACACGTCATCGAGGTGGTTGACGAGAATCTGCCAGTAAAGCAACGCCATTACCCGATTTCACCAGCTATTCATAAACTAATATATGCGGAGCTGGACAGGATGCTCAGCATGGGCGTCATCGAGGAGTCCAACAGCAGTTGTAACTATCCAGTCTCACTGGTGATCAAAGGGACCAAAAACCGTCTGTGCCTCGACGCCCGCAAAGTCAATGAAAGGACGATAAAGGATGCCTACCCATTACCCCACATCGACGGAATACTTAGCCGATTACAGAATACCATGTTTATCTCCGCCATCGATTTAAAGAACGCCTTCTGGCAGAATCCTCTGGAGAAGAAGTCAAGAGAAAATACTGCTTTTACTGTCCCTGGCCGACCCCTTTACCAATTTACTGTCATGCCTTTCGGGATGTGCAATGCAGCACAACGAATGTGTCGTCTCATGAACAAGGTCATTCCGGCCGCTTTACGTGAATGTGTTTTTGTTTATCTTGACGATTTGTTAGTGTGTTCGGTAGATTTCGAGTCTCATATGTGTTTGTTGGAAAAGGTCGCTCGATGTCTTCGTGAGGCTAAGTTAACTATAAATGTAGAAAAGAGCAAGTTCTGTTTCAAAGAAGTTCGATATCTAGGGCACGTAGTCGTGGATGGATACATTAGGACAGATGCCAATAAAGTGGTGGCTGTGAGGAACTTTCCAGTTCCGAAAACACCGAAGCAACTACGACGGTTCCTGGGTATGTCGGGCTGGACCGGAGTTTCATACAGGACTATGCGTTAACTGCAGCTCCGCTGCACGACTGCCTCAAAAAGGACAAAATTAAGAAATTCACTAGGACTGAAGAAGCAATAAAATCATTTGAAATTTTAAAGCAGAGCTTGGTTTCTGCACCGGTGCTCACACATCCTGACTTTAAGCGTCGTTTTTGTATTCAATGTGATGCATCAACGGACGGAGTGGGAGGGGTTTCGTTCCAACTAGACGATGACCAGAACGAAAGACCGATTGCCTACGTTTCGGCAAAACTAAATAAAGCGCAGAAAAACTACAGCAGAAAAACATAATAATTGAATATTCAATTTATATAAGCCGGTGTTTAGCTCACTAATTCTTAAATAATAAGTATAAATTGAACACACCATTAAACAAACACACATAAATATGTAAAGCTGAGCCCGAATTTACAAATCTTCTCATTCGCAACGGAAAAGAAACTTTACAAAAACAAATCTACATAACAAACAAATGTATATAGAGACAGAATGTCTCTGTTGTATTGTTAGTGTAGAAATGAGATAAACTGAATTAAGCAAGGAAACAAAAACAAGCAGGAAAGCCTAGTGGTTAAAGCAACTTCAGTTTCGCCGTGTGATTCGCGGTTCGAATCTCGGTGAAACTTTTGAATAAAATTACGAAATTGCCTGATGATGATTACGCGGTGGTTTTCGAAATGGTACCATCGAAATATGCCAGTAAATGTTTCTTTCTTTCTTTTCAATTTCTCTTAGAAAAACATAATAATTGAATATTCAATTATTATAAGCGGGTGGTAAGCTCATGAATTTTTAAATAATAAGTATAAATTGAACACACCATTAAGCAAACAAGCATAAATATATAAAAGTAAGCCCGAGTTCACAAAGCTTCTTATTCGCAACAAAAAAGAAACTTTATAAAAACAAATCTACATAACAAATAAATTAATATAGAGACAGAATGTCTCAATTGTGTTGTTTGTGTAGAAATGAGATAAACTGAATTAAGCAAGGAAACAAATACAAGCAATATAGCCTAGTGGTTAAGGCAACTGTAGTTTAACCGTGTGATTCTAGGTTCGAATCTCGGTGAAACCTTTGATAACATTACAAAATTGCCTGATGATGATTAGTGGCGGTTTTCGAAATGGTATCATCGCAATATGCCTGTAAATATTTCTTTCTTTCTTTTCAGTTTCTCTTAGAAAAATATAATAATTGAATATTCAGTTATTATAAGCCGGTGTTAAGCTCGTGAATTATTAAATAATAAAAACAACAAAAAAAAACAAAAAAAATTACTTAAAATTTTTTAACTCTAATTAATTATTACAATCAATTTTAAAAAATCTCAAAAGATTTCTTAAAATAATTTTTTTGGACATATTTTCCAAATATCAATTCTTTCATATTGAAATTCAATCAAATCAAAAATCAAATAAAAATTCAATATTAAACACATTAACATGACACGAATCACTGACAATTTCATATCACCCTCAAACGAATTAGGGAAGAAACTTTTCTTTCCTTATCAACAACTTGGACGTACGTAATGCAGAGTACAATTATATATTGAACATATATTATGAATTATACAAGTTTTTAATTTTTGAGTGATTGTGCACACAATGTTGCCATCTACTATCATTCAACCTCATTCTAGGTTCTTCAAACGCATCATTATGATTGACAATATTTCAAAAACAGCTATGAAGGGATTTTCAACCTCGACAACATACCATAGCAATAACATAACCTAATATTAATATACATAAAAATGTTAATACAATAAGCAAACAATAACAACATCTAAACTATCAAGTACATCATTAAAAGATGGGGTACTTACATTAATACCAACATACATTTTGAACGCAATTAACACAAAAATACATTTCCAAATTTTATAAAATATATGCCACAAAAACTCAAACATCTTTTTAATTACAACAAAAACTTATAATAATCAATATACAATATAAATTAATCTAAAAATTAAAAACAACTATTTATTCGTTTCAGTGAAGGGGGGGTAAATTTTGGGTTATTTACTTTATTCAAATATACTATATTTTTGTAAATTATTTTTGAATTACTTTATTTTGAATATTATTTCAAAAAGAAAATTTTCTTGTCAGAGTTTATACATTTTCAATGTGAATATTAATAATTTAAATAAATATAAAATAAAATTTTTATAAATAAATTAGTTGATGATTTAATAGTGTGTAATCTATAGGCGACCAATTAGTTCGGAAAAAAGAGAATAAATTTCGTTCAAAGCAAGTTTTCATGTTAATATGATTTTTCGGGATATATACTAAACTTTTTTGGAATTAATATAAGACCACGCTCCCATTACGACATCACAAAAACAAGCACTAAACGCAAAAAAATTATTTTCAAAAAACTTTGCAAGAAAATTCTCTTTGGTGTAATTCACTTGAATCCATCTCATATGAAGCTTTGGTAAAAAAAATTTTACTTTACTGCGGCATTAATGATACAATCCCACGTCTCTAGTTACTCCCTCTCCTAAACCTAAAACAGTACACATGTGGTCTAAAACGGCTTTATTCTTTTGCTTTGGCCACGTTCTGCAACCCACACCTCATACAACTCCCTCTTTGTTATCGTAATTATATCAAAACCGGGACCTACGGGGGTGAAGAATCATTTGAGTTATATGCAATAATATTGAACTATCGTATAAATTCAATAATTATTGTGGTTCAGCGTGGTTCAAACTTTTGGTAGGCTTTTATTTTCATGATTTTATATATTATCAGCACAAAAATTACACACATTAAAAAACTTATAAATTAGTAAAAAAAAAAATTCTCAACCAAAAAAGTTTTGAACACTTGCAAATTAATTTACTTACGTGTAGATTTTAAATAACAAACAAATATTTTACGTTTTGTTTCACCATAATGTTTTATTTAATTTTAAACCACGCGTTATTTCACTTCTGTAAATTGCACCACTTAGCGCGTCATCAACAACTGACAGTTTGACAGCAGATTATGCAATGAAGAAGAATAATTATAAGAGACTAGCAGAGCCCGCAGACGTTGTTCTTCCCTAACCTTGGTCTATCTCCATATCTCTTAAGAAGTTTTTAACTCTTACCTCACCACCACCCAGTTCTAGTCCCAGTCCCAGTCCTAGTCCCAGTCACAATCCCAGTTACAGTTCTAGTTCCAGTCCCAATCCCACTTCCTGGTCCATTTCCTGGGAAAAAAGGTTCGTAAATACTAATATAGGCAAAGGCCTACCAATATACCAAATTTTAGGCAAATCAAACGTTTAAGAGAATTTGGTTGAATAGATCGGCCCCTGGTCCACTTCCCGAAAAAAAAGAGTCGCAATTCCTAATCTAGGCAAAGGGCTACCTATATATCAAATTTCATGCAAATCGAACTATGAACAGAACTTGTTCGAATATATCAGTCCCTGGCCCGAAGTGTCGTGAATACGAATTAGGCAAGGGCTACCTATATACGAACTTTCAGGCAACTCGAACGAATCCCCGCTCCACTTTACGGGAAAAAGTTTCGTTAATACTAATCTAATCAAAGGTCTACATATATACTAAATTTCAGACCAATCGAACCGTGAATAGAAATCGTTCGAATGGATCGGTCTCTGGCCCACTTCTTGAAAAGAATTGTTCTCTCCGTAAGAATCATCCTCGTACTGCAAGGAATATTCGAAAAAAAAAAATAAATCGGTCCAACCGTTCTCGAGTTTTGCGCCTAGCAGCGACTAATTTTTAGATTATGGACTAACAGACCTGGCAGACTTTGTTCTACCCTAATTTTGATCTATCTGCATAACTTTTAGGAATTTTTTATTCTTACTCTTCTTCCCCCTCTCACCCCATTTGTTCTATCCTTTTATTACTCTTCCCTCTGCCGTTCTCTCTTTCTGGGCCCCTTTCTCCCCCTCAGTTTTTCCCACCCTTCCTTTCTCTCTACCCCCCTCTCCTTACTCCCCCGCTCCATCTATCTCTATTTATATCTTCATCGAACTCGATCTGTTTCTCAGTTTCTTTTCTTTCTTTCCTTTCCTTTCTTTTCCTTTCCTCTCCTTTACTTCCCTTTCTTTTCTTTCCTTTCAGAAAACCTCACTGAACACCTTTGCACCTATTTTGATAAATGTACGCGCTAATTTAAACTTTATTTACGAAAATATTGATCACTTGTAAACAATTCGATCGGCCTATTTATTTCTGTTTAAAAAATAACACTTTTGTTATGATAATATTAATTCGCTATGAGCACAGCTTACACAAATTACGAACAAATTTCAATACGAAAATTCATGAAAAAACACATTTAGGGCTGCCATGAAAAAATATAAAAAATTAATAATCAGTCATTTTGCCTTTACGACATGCATACAAATTAGCATACAAAATATATTGGAGAATTAAGTCTCCTTAGTGCACAGACATTAGGTTATACATAAAAATATACAAAAAAATATAATTTTTGTTTATAATTTGTAACGAAAGTGTATTGTCCTATAGATGTATGCATCTTAACCATTTATGTCGCATTAACTTGGCAACACGCATAAATATGTACATACATACACGTATATGTCAAGCTGATATAAAATGAATATACATCAGGGGTCCCCTAAATTCAAACTGTGGCTGTGTGAGTAAAACTAAAATCATCTTATTGGTAGTGGTTCAGTTGTTGATGAAAAATCAATGAGGTGGGACGTATGCACGCATGTTTGTTAACACACAAAAAGTAATTCGTAAATATGCCATAATTCGTAACTACTACTTAATTGCTTGAGTCTAAGGAAAAATTTAAACATGAAACCACTAAAACATTCTGCGCATGAGCGTTTGTTTGCAAAATATCTTTTCGCAAATGATCAAATAAACAATATTCCCATCCGATGCTGCTACTCTGCTTTTTCAACGACAACTAAAGCCGAATAAAGACGATAGAGGATAATATTACTTGTGAAGTTTCGCCAATAATTATTCAACTAAATGGTGACCGCTGACAGGGGGTGTGAGTAAAACGAAAATCATCTTATTGGTAGTGGTTTAGTTGTTGATGAAAAATCAATGAGGTAGTACGTATGCACGCATGTTTGTTAACACACAAAATATAACGGATGAACTAGCTAAAAAGGGCGCATCCCTTGAAGCTTGCTTGGTAGACGTCCCAATTAGACTGGGCGAAATTAAGCGAAGGCGAGAGGTGCACATGATCGACCAAGCAAGAAAGGCGTGGGTTCAAGCGCGGGGCTGTAAAGTGTCGAAGATTATGTGCAGGTCTTTCAACCTTAAGCTGGAGACATTGGTGCTTTATACGTAACCGTATCGGTAACCTTATAACAGCTGATTCGACCAACCTTATGAGAATCAATGCAATCGATTATTGGTGCCGCTAAAGTCGTAACCGTATCGTAGCCAACCAATTGGGTTTTGGTTTACCGTCGTAACGATAAACAGCTGATTACGTTAGGGATACGGATATAGCGATACGACATACGGCACCAATGACTCCGGCTTTAGACTAACAAAGTTGCTTCTATCATTAAAAAGAGAGGACTGTAGACTCATGACGGGTATTCTGACTGGACACTGTCTTCTGGCCTCACATTCCTTTAAATTAAGCTTGGTCAGTGATAGCAGATGTAGGAAGTGCGGGCTGGAGGAGGAAACGATCGAGCACGTTCTGTGCTCTTGCCCTGCGCTTGCCAGGCTAAGACTCCAGCTATTAGGAGTGATACAGCTGTTAGATCTAGAAGCAGTAAGTGGCTTAAATCCTAGGAAGCTTCTAGTATTTGCCAAGAGGACGGAGTTATTTTATGACATAGGTCCTGGTTTTTGATAGGGTTTTTCAGTTTGGTCATTAAAACAAAACTTCTGGTAACACTACGGACTTATTCAGTACATGTGAGGTCCTCATGGACCGGCCAGTTCAACCTAACCTAACTACCAATAAGAAGATTTTAGTTTTACTCACACAGCCACAGTTTGAATTTCGGGGACCCCTGATGTAATTTCATTTTAATCAGCTTGACATACACATTAATGTATGTACATTTTTATGCGTGTTGCCAAGTTAATGCGACATAAATGGTTAAGATGCGTACATCTATTGAAAAATGCTCTTTCGATACAAATTATAAACAAAAATTATATTTTTTGGTATAGTTGTATGTATATGCTAATGTCTGTGCACTAAGGAGACTTAATTATCCAATATATTTTTCATGCTAATTTGTATGCTGATCGTAAAGACAAAATGACTGAGTATTCATTTTTTATATTTTTTCACGGCAGCACTAAATGTGTTTTTTCATAAATTTTCTTATTGAAATTTGTTCGCAATTTGTGTAAGCTGTGCTCATAGCACATTGGCATTCGTGGTGAGCAGACGTGTTTGTTTTTCATTTTCGTTTTGATTTGTATTTTGTTTTCAAGTGTTTGATCTCATCTTAATTATGGATGACTTTTGCGGAAAATATGATAAGGGCTTTCGTCGTACTGACAGTACAAGCGTGGCGTGAAGTGGCTTCTGTAAAAAGCGCTTGCATTGTGCGTGCTGTGAGGGCGCCATCACTGAATATGACGTCAAACTGATAAAAACAAATTATCATATACGCTACATGTGTGCGAAGTGTGTAAATGCGCCTGTTAAGATTGCTAAGGCATTTGACGCCGTCCTTGCCTCGCAAAAACTGGGGCTGGAAGCCATAATGACTGCATTTGAGGAAAAGTTCAGGGATTTGTCTACCAAACAGATGCATGCGCGGTTCCGGGGGGGGGAGGAGAGGACCCTTTTTTTGTATTGACTGTAATGAAGTATATCATACTAATCTATATAGTACTTTCTTATCACAAAACGGATTTTTACTAATTTTAACATCTATAAATCTTATAAAATAAAGTCGCTAAATGCCATGTATGCACATAACTTCACACAGAATGCTCCGATTTTAAAACAGTGTTTTAAGCTTAGCTACGTGAGATGGTGGCGGCCACCGTGGTGTGATGGTAGCGTGCTCCGCCTATCACACCGTACGCCCTGGGTTCAACTCCCGGGCAAAGCAACATCAAAATTTTAGAAAAAAAAAAAAAATAAAAAAATTGGAAGAGAAGCTCGGCCTTAGATCTCTTCGGAGGTTATAGCGCCTTACATTTATTTATTTTTATTTACGTGAGATGGTACAGTTAATATCATTTGAAGATATATATTATAGGGGCGTGGAAAATTGCCAAAATGTAGTAAAAAAACATACAATTTTTGTTTACACAGCTATAACTCATAAACGGATGGATGGATTTAAAAAATTCTACCTTTCACTAAAACTTTGAAATATTTACCTTCGTTCTGCATTAAAAAAACTACTTGATTCCTTTCTTATATCAGCCAAATTGTTTGAGCAAAAGTAAAATTTTTACCAAAAAATTCGCGTGTGTGATTGTTCGGTGTTAACTGTTCGCGCTAATTGCTTTTGAGTTAGGTATGATGCGACACATACGTACATATGTACATAGCATTCGCTGCGTTATTTAAATTCGGGCGTAGGTTTATAGGCATGTATGAATTTACATATGTATGTATTTTCGTATCATATCAGCTTGACATAGGTATGTACATACATATTTATGTAACATAAATGGTTAATTGTTAATGCAACATAAATGGTTAAGAATGCATACATCTATTGAAAAATAATTCGTTAAAAATATTAAATATTTCCTTAAAATTCTTCAAAAAAGTTTTATTTTTTGGTATTTTTGCATGTATCACTGTTTAGGGGAGGTGGCAATACAAAATTTACCTGCTTTTTTTCTGCTTGTGGGATATAGCTGTGGTGGCGATGATGGTGGCTGTGATATGGCGGTAATGGAGCTTTGATGTTGGTGGTGGTGCGGCTGAAGCTGGTGGCGATGGCACTATGTACGTGTGTACATAGTCACATCTGTCAACCCATTGTTGGGGTTGCCAGAGAGGTGAAATACGCTTGCGTGTTAGCGTACAATACAAACATTTGAAATACTTAAATTTAATAAAGAATATGTACGTAATATAGGATATTACGTATTTGTACGTGCAAATAATTCAGGATGCGTACTTATACTTAAAAGGTACATATGTAAATAAATTCAAAATTCAATATTCAAGTTTTCTAAGACTAATTTCTATTAAATAGAAGGGTTGGCTGTTGGCGACTATGGCAGTCGCTCAAACATCGTCCCCGCCCTAGGCGCGTTCAGCGGCTAGAGCCTCTTGCAGCTCTTGAAGGGTCCGTAACGCATATCGCACGAGGATTTGGGACACTTTTCCTCCAGCGTTGGCGGTCTGCAGCCCTTGTGCGGTGCATCGAATGGTGCGTCGTGCGATGCTGGGTGCTGCTGAGGGAATGTTGTTTCCGGGGCGTGAACGGGATTGCCCGGCGGCGGCAGGGGGTGCCGGTACGCCGGATCTGCTAGGCCGGGGTGCCTGAATGGTGCGTTGAGCGCTTGGGGTAGCGTCCCGCCGATGGAGTAGGGAGTGATGTCGCGCTCCACAGATCCGGCATCTGTCGTACGAGTTGCACTCGATGGTGATGTGAGATAATGCCAAGCAATTCAGGCAAAACTTATGGGCTCTTGCAAGCATCCATCTCTGGGGTGGTTTAATTTTTTTTTGAATATGACGCAGTTCCGAAGAGCGTGCTGACGGGTGCATATGCGGCACCGTCGGTAATCCGTTATTAGTGTCGAGCTGCGTGATTCATTGGCGCGGTTGGGAGCAACGATCTCCGACTGCACTGGTCTTCGTGACGACGATTGATTTGCACGATCCATAGCGATCTGTAATTACAGTTGTAAAAGTATTTTAGTGGAGAGAAATACTGATACAGGGGATTTCAGCTGGCATTATGTTGCGAAATACGACATATTAGTGACGGTGATGTGGTAAGAGTGCACAGAGGTGGTTTGAGAGCAGCTACGAATTCTCCGGGTTCGCCTGAGATGGTGGGCTTTCAGTCTGAGGGAGGAAACAGAGCTTAACAAGTGGTCGTGTGAGGGTGCCGGTTTGCGTACGAACGTCAACAACACGTATATGGCCGTCAGGTCCTGGATGTATTTTTTCAATACGTCCAAGGCGCCATTCAGTCGGGGAAAGTGAGTCGTCGTGAATGCAGACACACTCACCGACATTGGGTTCGGGTTGTGGATTTTTCCACTTCTGCCTTTTCTGGAGATCCTTTAGGTAGTCTTCCTTCCACCTTTTGCTGAATTGATGATGTAAGCTTTTTACCCTGTCCCATCGGTTTAAAAGAGATAAATCCGCGTGATCCACTTCAGGGATAGCGAGGAGGGGGCTACCTCTAAGAAAGTGGCCGGGGGTCAGCGCGGTAAATTCGGTGGGATCTTGGGATAAAGGTGAGATTGGGCGAGAGTTCAACACGGCTTCTATTCTTACCAAGAGGGTGGTAAATTCTTCAAAGGTGAACTTGTGGGCTCCTGCAGTTCTCTTGAAGTGCAGTTTGAAACTCTTCACGGCAGACTCCCACAAGCCGCCCATGTGGGGAGCTCCGGGCGGAATGAATTTCCAATTGATGCCCTGGGGAGAGTATTTTGCGATTACTTCTTGAGAGGCAGTTTTCATGAAGTCAACGAACTCCTTTTCAGTCGCTCTTTTAGCTCCAATAAACGTTTTGCCGTTGTCACTCATCATTGTGGCAGGATATCCACGACGTCCGACGAAGCGAGCAAATGCTGCGAGAAAGGCATTGGTTGTTAAGTCCGAGCACAGCTCAAGGTGGACAGCTTTTCTCACAAAACAGACAAAAACGGCCACGTAGCATTTCAGTAAGGTGTGAGACCTTAGCAAGGAGGCTTTTATTTTAAAAGGCCCCGCAAAGTCGACACCGGTAGTGGTGAAAGGCGGAGCGTATGTTCATCGTTTCGGGGGCAAGGCCGCCATGATTTGCGATCGCATTTGCTGCTTGTGGAGGTTACAAGCTTTGCACTGATGTATGCATCTCTTTATGAGGGGTTTGAGTCGTGGAATATAGAGATCCTGTCTGAGGCATTGCTGCATTATACGTGTTTCGGCGTAGAGGAGAAATTCGTGGAGGTACTGTATATAGAGGACAGCGAATCTAGATTTTTCTGGGATAATAACTGGACGTTTTTCGTTGTACGTTAACGTCGAATGAACTAATGTACCATGAACCCTGAAGAGCCCATTTTCATCGAGGTATGGGTTGAGGGTTAGTACAGAGCTTCTTTTATCAATTGGTTTTGCATTTTCCAAGCATGCTCGTTCGCGAGGAAAATATCGGGTTTGCGTTAACGTCACAAGTTTATCTTTCGTTTTGCGGAGACCTTCATGAGACAGAGAGGTAGTGCAAGCTGGCTTAATGCCTCGATTTCGTTCCTTGAGATTATTAATGAACCTAAAGGCATACGCCATGACCCTGAGGGTGCGATGAAAAAAGGAAAATCGATCCAATACATCGGGGTCATCTTCAGCTGAGTGTAGTGCTTCCACTCGGCGCATTTCAGGCGGGTTGATGCTGCGGGTAGATGTTTTGGCCAGGCTTCGGGGGGCTGGGTCAGCCACGCAGGGCCATTCCACCACAGCGAAGAATTTGCCAAGTCCATGGGTTTGCATCCTCTTGTGCCCATATCTGCTGGATTGTCGCGACTGCCTACATGCTTCCAGGAGGCGCTTCCGACGAGATCCAGAATTTCAGCTGTTAGATTGGATACGAAAGTTTTCCAAGCGTGGGGAGGCTTTTCGAGCCATGCTAACACAATTTCCGAGTCAGACCACATGTAAAGATTTTTAAGAGAGAGCTCGAGATGGGATTGTACGACTGCGATTAGTCGGGCAAGGAGTAGAGCTGCACATGGTTCTAGTCTTGGAAGACTGGTAGTGCGAAGAGGGGCAACCTTGCCTTTAGCGACCAGAAGGTGGGACGACGTGGTGGCACCGTGGGTTGTTCGCAGATATATAGTGGCGCAATATGCCTTTTCTGACGCATCGCAGAAGCCATACAGTTCAACCTGCTGGTTCGGGATGTAGTCAACCCATCGAGGTATCTTTCTGTTTGAGATGTTGGGTAAAATTTTTGGGAACTGCGTCCATTTAATTAAGCGGAGGGGTTTCACTGGTTCGTCCCAGCCAGTTCCGTCTATCCATAGCTCTTGGAGTAAAATCTTGGCCTGAATCATAATCGGCGTAAGCCACCCTGCGGGGTCAAAAAGTTTTGCGATCGAGGAGAGAATTTGTCATTTCGTACTAGCGGACGAGGGGGTTATTGAGTCCACTGTATACGAAAACGTGTCGGTCAGGGCGTTCCAATGTATGGCGAGAGTTTTGGTGTTGCTTGTTTTTCGAATTCCAAAAGATTGGTGTCTAGAAAGTCCTCTTCTTTAATATTTTTTATAATACTGGGGTGATTGGCCGTTATTTTCCGTAATGGAAATCCTGCTGATGCAAACACTTGGATGACTTGGGAGAGAGATGTTTCAGCAGGGAGAATTTTATGGCTGCCAGAGAAAATGTCATCTACATATGTTTCTTTGGTCAGGACAGGGACGGCTTTGGGGAAAGTTTCTTCTACATCTTTGGCCAGTTGGTGAAGAGTACGTATGGCGAGGTAGGGGGCACAGTTCACACCAAATGTGACTGTTTTCAGACGATAGTATTTTATGGGGTCGCTCGGAGATGAGCGAAAGACGATCCTCTGATAGTATCTGTCGTCTTCGTGCATTATAATTTGACGATACATTTTTTCTACGTCTCCGTTAAAAACAAATTGGTATGTACGCCACTTGAGAATCAGCAGCATCAGATCGGTTTGGAGGGTAGGGCCGGTATAAAGAACGTCGTTGAGCGCATGTCCAGATGCCGACTTCTTTGAGGCGTTAAACACGACCCGCACCTTTGATGTCTTTTTCTCGGGCTTAATAACTGCGTGATGGGGAAGATAAATTAGACGCATTTACCTCCGTCAAATTTTTCATAGGAGCCGGTTTCCTCCATATGATCGAGGGTGAGGTATTCTTCTAGGACGCTATCATATTGAGTCTTTAAATCCCCTTTCTTCTGGTGACTTCTCTCCATTCCAAGAAACTGGCTTAGAGCTGAAGACCGAGAGTGGGATAATGATATTGACTCTGGGACGCTGGGTTTAAGCGGCAGCCTTACGATGTAACGACCGTTATCATCGCGTGAGGTTGTGGCTGTGTAGAAATTCTCGCAAAACTTGTCTTCTGGGGTTATTTGGGGTTTGGTGGGAACTTCCTCCAATTCCCAGACTTTTCGCAATAGAGAGTTAAGATCTTTGTTCGTCACTTCTGACACTTGCATGCAGAAAGCGTTGACCATCACAGGGGCTCTTCCGCTCAGAATCCATCCAAAAATGATTTTCTGCGCTAGAAGAGGGGGGGAAAGTTTCTCAACGCCATTTTGGATGATTTGCGGTATTACATAACTGCCTAGGACGCGATCTATTTGCGAGGGGGAGTGACAGTTCGAGCCTGCGAGGTTGAGGTGTCCCCATTTTGCTTGAAGCTCGCTAGTGAGCTTAAGCGAGGGGAGCCGGGGTAATACTATTGCCTCTGCACTTATTCTGGTTTTAAAGTCGGGGGATACCAAAGTCAGAGAACACAATTTGTTTGAGGTCTGAATTACTTTGCCGCCCATCCCTGATATTTCAAATCTAGAGGGTCTGAATGGGAGTTTGAGTCTATCTTGGGCTCTGGTAGAGATAAAGGTTCGTTCAGATCCCTGATCTACAAGCGCTCTGAGTTTGAAAATTTCTCCTTTACGCTCTACGGGTACGATAGCCGTGGGTAAAATTATTTCACAATCGTTTTCAGAATAAAACGATTGGACTTGGCTTTTCTGCTAACATGAAGGGCTTTCATCCAGGGCATTGGCTTGATCGGGAGTATTACCGGGTGAGACTGTGGAATTCGTGGTCGTGGCTTGTGAGGCTGTCTTTTGCAATCGTGAGGGTTGTCTTTTCGGCACTTGAGATGTGTCTTCGTGAAGAACTGAGTTGTGCCGATCTTGACATTGATTGCAAGTTTGAGTACTGGAACAGTCTTTTAATATGTGTGACTGAGAAAGGCAATTGAAACACATATTGTTTTCTCTCAAAAACCTTCGGCGATCAGAGGTCGACAGCTTCTTAAATTTGAAGCAACTTATAAGGGGGTGAGATGAGGTTTTACACATAGCGCACTTGTACATTGTCCGCTGCTCTGTCATATGAGACTGGGTGTGGGAGGTCGATTTATTTGGAAACGCATGTGACTGTTGGGGTTTAAATGGTGGCCTAGTTTGAGAAGGAGTGAATTTACTTTTACTTGGGCGCCATTGATCAACTCTTTCTACCACTTCGTATCGCGTTGGGAGGAACTGGTCCATTTGGAACCAGTTGGGAAGTTCTCTTCTTGAGGTTAGAGATTGCTCCCACAACGTGACTGTATTTTCTGGGAGTTTAGAGGTAACCAGATAAATAAGTATGGGGTCCGAGTTATCTGTGGAGACTTGTTGCGTGGCGAGAATTTGAAGGCAATTATTTACCGACGATTGCAACCTTTGAATGTCTTCACTGTTTTCTGTGCTGATAGTTTTTAAGTTCATCAGGGCCCGTATTTCGTTATCTACGAGAACTCGTCTGTTCTCGTATCGGGACTTTAGGGCTTCCCACGCTAAGGCAAAGTTGTCATCAGTCAAGGGAAATTGGTTGACTATTTGAGCTGCCTTTCCTTGGGTTTTGTATCTGAGGTGATACAATTTTTGGGCTTGGGAGAGTTTCGGGTGGTTAATATAAACGGCTGTGAACATGTCACGAAATGAGGGCCATTTTTCATAACCACCATAAAATATTTCGGTATCGCAGGGAGGGATTTTTAGCGAAATACCGGAGTTATCGGGCGGACCTGTTGTGACGGTAGGGGGCGCGGGGGCATTTGCTTGTTTAAGCAACTGAAGCTGGTATTCGATCTGGGCTTTTGTGTCTTCGTACGCTATGAGACAGGACCTGTATTTGCTATTAGCAGATGTTGGAAAACCTACGGACAGGTCCTGATCTGGGGTTTCGAAAATTTTATCGACGCTTTTCGAGCCATGCTAACACAATTTCCGAGTCAGACCACATGTAAAAATTTTTAAGAGAGAGCTCGAGATGGGATTGTACGACGGCGATTAGTCGGGCAAGGAGTAGAGCTGCACATAGTTCTAGTCTTGGAAGACTGGTAGTGCGAAGAGGAAAAACCTTGCCTTTAGCGACCAGAAGGTGGGACGACGTGGTGGCACCGTGGGTTGTTCGCAGATATATAGTGGCGCAATACGCCTTTTCTGACGCATCGCAGAAGCCATGCAGTTCAACCTGCTGGTTCGGGATGTAGTCAACCCATGGAGGTATCTTTATGTTTGAGATGTTGGGTAAATTTTTTGCGAACTGCGTCCATTTAATGAAGCGGAGGGGCTTCACTGGTTCGTCCCAGCCAGTTCCGTATATCCATAGCTCTTGGAGTAAAATCTTGGCCTGGATCATAATCGGCGTAAGCCACCCTGCGGGGTCAAAAAGTTTTGCGACCGAGGAGAGAATTTGTCGTTTCGTACTAGCGGACGAGGGGGTATTGAGTCCACTGTATACGAAAACGTGTCGGTCAGGGCGTTCCACTGTATGCCGAGAGTTTTGGTGTTGCTTGCTTTTTCGAATTCCAAAAGATTGTCCAGCAAGTCCTATTCTTTAATATTTTTTATAATACTGGGGTGATTTGCCGTTATTTTCCGTAATGGAAATCCTGCTGACGCTAACACTTGGATGACTTGGGAGAGAAACAGAGAGAATTTCATGGCTGCCAGAGAGAATGCCATCTACATATGTTTCTTTTGTCAAGACAAGGACGGCTTTTGGAAAAGTTTCTTCTACATCTATGGCCAGTTGGTGAAGAGTACGTATGGCGAGGTAGGGGGAACAGTTCACACCAAATGTGACTGTTTTCAGACGATAGTCTTTTATGGGGTCTCTCGGAGATGAGCGAAAGACGATCCTCTGATAGTCTCTGTCGTCTTCGTGCATTATAATTTGACAATAAATTTTTTCTACGTCTCCGTTAAAAACAAATTGGTATGTACGCCACTTGAGAATCAGCAGCATCAGATCGGTTTGGAGGGTAGGGACGGTATAAAGAACGTCGTTGAGCGCATGTCCAGATGCCGACTTCTTTGAGGCGTTAAACACGACCCGCACCTTTGATGTCTTTTTCTCGGGTTAATAACTGCGTGATGGGGAAGATAAAATGAGACGCATTTACCTCCGTCAAATTTTTCATGGGAGCCGGTTTCCTCCATATGATCGAGGGTGAGGTATTCTTCTAGGACACTATCATATTGAGTCTTTAAATCCACTTTCTTCTAGAAACTTCTCTCCATTCCAAGAAACTGGCTTAGAGCTGAAGACCGAGAGTGGGATAATGAGATTGACCCTGGGACGCTGGGTTTAAACGGCAGCCTTACGATGTAACGACCGTTATCATCGCGTGAGGTTGTGGCTGTGTAGAAATTCTCGCAAAACTCGTCTTCTGGGGTTATTTGGGGTTTGGTGGGAACTTCCTCCAATTCCCAGAATTTTCACAATAGAGAGTTAAGATCTTCGTTCGTCACTTCTGGCACTTGCATGCAGAAACCGTTGACCATCACAGGGGCTCTGCCGCTCAGAATCCATGCAAAAATGGTTTTCTGCGCTAGAAGATGGGGGGAAAGTTTCTCAACGCCATTTTGGATGATTTGCGGTATTACATCACTGCCTAGGACGAGATCTATTTGCGAGGGGGAGTGACAGTTCGAGTCTGCGAGGTTGAGGTGTGCCCATTTTGCTTGAATCTCGCTAGTGAGCTTAAGCGAGGGGAGCATTTTTGTTAGCCGGGGTAATACTATTGCCTTTGCACTTATTCTGGTTTTAAAATCGGGGAATACCAAAGTCAGAGAGCACAATTTGTTTGAGGTCTACCTTGCCCCCCATCCCTGATATTTCAAATCTAGAGGGTATGAATGGGAGTTTGAGTCTATCTTGGGCTCTGGTAGAGATAAAGGTTCGTTCAGATCCCTGATCTATAAGCGCTCTGAGTTTGAAAATTTCTCCTTTACGCTCTATGGGTACGATAGCCGTGGGTAAAATTATTTCACAATCGTTTTCAGAATAAAACGATTGGACTTGGCTTTTCTGCGAGCATGAAGGGCTTTCATCCAGGGCATTGGCTTGATCGGGAGTATTACCGGGTGAGACTGTGGAATTCGTGGTCGTGGCTTGTGAGGCTGTCTTTTGCAATCGTGAGGGTTGTCTTTTCGGCACTTGAGATGTGTCTTCGTGAAGAACTGAGTTGTGCCGATCTTGACATTGATTGCAAGTTTGAGTACTGGAACAGTCTTTTAATATGTGTGACTGAGAGAGGCAATTGAAACACATATTATTTGCTCTCACAAACCTTCTGCGATCAGAGGTCGACAGCTTCTTAAATTTGAAGCAACTTTTAAGGGGGTGAGATGAGGTTTTACACATAGCGCACTTGTACATTGTCCGCTGCTCTGTCATATGAGACTGGGTGTGGGAAGTCGATTTATTTGGAAACGCATGTGACTGTTGGGATTTAAATGGTGGCCTAGTTTGGGAAGGAGTGAATTTACTTTTACTTGGGCGCCATTGATCAACTCTTTCTACCACTTCGTATCGCGTTGGGAGGAACTGGTCCATTTGGAACGAGTTGGGAAGTTCTCTTCTTGAGGTTAGAGATTGCTCCCACAACGTGACTGTATTTTCTGGGAGTTTAGAGGTAACCAGATAAATAAGTATGGGGTCCCAGTTATCTGTGAAGACTTGTTGCGTGGCGAGAATTTGAAGGCAATTATTTACCGACGATTGCAACCTTTGAATGTCTTCACTGTTTTCTGTGCTGATAGTTTTTAAGTTCATCAGGGCCCGTATTTCGTTATCTCATCTGTTCTCGTATCGGGACTTTAGGGCTTCCCACGCTAAGACAAAGTTGTCATCAGTCAAGGGAAATTGGTTGACTATTTGAGCTGCCTTTCCTTGGGTTTTGTATCTGAGGTGATACAATTTTTGGGCTTGAGGGCCATTTTTCATAACCACCATAAAATATTTCGGTATCGCAGGGAGGGATTTTTAGCGAAATACCGGAGTTATCGGGCGGACCTGTTGTGACGGTAGGGGGCGCGGGGGCATTTGCTTGTTTAAGCAACTGAAGCTGGTCTTCGATCTGGGCTTTTGTGTCTTCGTGCGCTATGAGACAGGACCTGTATTTGCTAATAGCAGATGTTGGAAAATCTTCGGGCAGGTCCTGATCTGTGGTTTGGACAATTTTATCGAAAGCGTGTTGGACTCTATTCCAGAATTTTTCTATGTTTGAGTTTTTTATGTTAAGTGAGGAATCAGTCTTGTCTTAGAGGGACGTCGACCTAAACCGAGCACAATATTTCACAAAATTGTCCGTTTCGGATATAAATTTTGGGGGGGGGCGGTGGGGGCAGACGAGGTTTTAAATCTTTTAACTGAGTTTTGGAGCCACTTTTTTTGGTTTCATCGTCACTCATTTTGAGCTTTGTTTTATGACGCTTAGAGTTGAGAATTAATAAAATTTAACTAAGAGAGAGAAAAACCTTTTTTTTTTTGAATAGAGAGTGTTTGCTTTTAACTATGTGAGGGAGTTTCGTTTAAATATTCACTTTAATAGCAAGAGAGAGTAATTTTCAAAATCAAAAAAAAAGTTTTTAAGTTAAATTTATTTGAGGGTGAGACTTTGCAAATTTGACCTCTGTGCTGCGTTTGTACTATATTTAATGTATATAATGTGTATATATGCGTGAGGGTTAAATATACGTGGGAAAAATACAAATATATATATGTAAATATGAGTAATTATTTTTTAAGATTTTCACTATCGATATTTTTTGTGGACTGTATAAAGAGGAATACAGAGTGAAAATAATATATATTCGGGGAGTTTTTAGCTATACAAGAGAGAATATATCTATTTATTTTTTTTTGTTTTCACGCTAATGTACGCACCGAACCATTCTTGTACCACTGTATGAGGATACTTTACCGCTTATGTCGATTTGTGTAATTATAATTATATATAATTGCGAAGCAAGAATAACTGGTTTTTCCTCTGCAATATTTGTTAAAATGGGGGCAAATCAGACGCTTGCAGAGGTTTTGCAATATATTTAATTTCCGACTACAGATATTTTAATTTAAAATGAGAAAATTTTAAATTATTTAGAGATTTGTCGCATTAAAATATAAGGGGTGCTTTTAGCAAGTGTGCCCACTGTAGCTAACTACTGAGTTTTTCCTATTTTGCTTTGCACATATACCGTACTGAGTTTTGCAATATGGGGTTATTGCTGTATATATATATATATATATATATATCCAAATGGTATGTGCAAGTTTTGGCGGGAAATTGAGAAAATTTGGCGGGAAATGAGGATTATTGGTGGGAATCACCAATCCTCGAGAGTCAAATTTTTCTATAATTTTCTCGTTTATTTCTTTGCCGCAGTAGGAAGTGGGTATTAAATTTGATTTAATACTCACGGTTTTTTGGCAAGGCCTATTTGTTGTGTCTTAAGAGCACTTTTGGTCGCTGGCTGCTTAATGGCGACGAAGGACCACTGTTTAGGGGAGCTGGCAATACAAAATTGACCTGCTTGTGGGATATAGCTGTGATGGCGATGATGGTGGCTGTGATATGGCGGTAATGGATCTTTGATGTTGGTGGTGGTGCGGCTGAAGCTGGTGGCGATGGCACTAGTCCTCACCCTTGTGTATGCGGCGGCTGTGAGCGGGCAGTCTTATTTTGTGTATCGGACGATTTGAGCACAAGTAACGCGCAGATAGTCCTTGTGTATACACAAACCACTGGTGGCTATCTTAATCTAGGCACAAATAACTATGAATTCTCGAGGGTTTTAGAAAAACTATTTTTAGTTTTATTCCGGGTTTTATATTTTCTTTATAAAAGTATTATTTTTGTAAAAAAGCACAACCGCGATGGGTAAAGAATTCGAGACATAATGAAAATGATGAAATGTCAAAAACAATAATAAATATATGTACGTGTGTACATAGTCACATCTGTCAACCCATTGTTGGGGTTGCCAGAGAGGTGGAATACGCTTGCGTGTTAGCGTACAATACAAACATTTGAAATACTTAAATTTAATAAAGAATATGTACGTAAATAGGATATTACGTATTTGTACATGCAAATAATTCAGGATGCGTACTTATACGTAAAAGGTACATATGTAAATAAATTCAAAATTCAATATTCAAGTTTTCTAAGACTAATTTCTATTAAATAGAAGGGTTGGCTGTTGGCGACTACGACAGTCGCTCAAACAATCACTATCACTACATATTATAAAACAAAGTCGCTTTTTCTGTCCCATGTCCCTTTGAATGCTTAAAATTTTAAAACTACGCAACGGATTTTCGTGCGCTTTTTTTTAATAGATAGAGTGATTAAGTTTGTAGATTGTATAATAACATCAATTAAATAGTGGAAAAATTCTGTTATTTTTGAAGTTTCTAATATGATGTATATATGTACATATATAAGAGAAAGTGGTGTTAGTTACACTATTTATAACCCAAGAACGTATGAACAGATTTGGCTGAAAATTGGTGGTGGGATAGCTTAGAACCAGGAGACAGACATAGGGTACTTTTTATCTCATTCCGGATATGGTCTTGAGATCACAACGTGGACCTGGCTATTCCTGGGATATGTTTGTAAAATGTGGGCATCAAATGGAAGCTGTTTATGGGTACTTTGATACGGGGTATTTTCGTACCCGTGGGTGACTAGGGTCTCGAGATAGAGGCCAAAATGTAGACCCGGGTGCCTCTAGAATGTGCTTATAGAATATGGATAACAAATGAAAGCTGTTGATGAGTGCTTTAGTACAGGGTAATTTTCATATCTGGTTGTGATTAGGGTCTTGAGATATAGGCCAAAACGTGGACCAGGGTAACACTAGGATGTGTTTTTACATTATGGATATCAAATTGCAGCTGTTGATGAGTGCTTTAGTGCAGGGTAGTTTTCATACCTATACGTGACTAAGGTCTCGAGATATAGGTCAAAACGTGGGCCAGGGTAACACTAGGATGTGTTTTTACATTATGGGTATCAAGTTGAAGCTGTTGATGTGTGCTTTAGTACAGAGTAATTTATACCGCTGGGTGACTAGGGTCTCGAGATATAGGCCAAAACGTGGACCCGGATACCCGTAGAATGTGTGTATAATATGGATATCAAATGAAAGCTGTTGCTCAGAGCTTTAAAGTAATTTTCATTGTGATATTCGATTTAGTCGCATCAACCTGGAAAAACTGATAAATATGCACGCGAAGCCGGAAAAAAGCATGAATTGATAATACCCACATACCTATTTACATACGTCCTATTCGATTTGTCTGAAATTTGGTATATAAATTTGCCTATATTAGTATTTACGATCCATTTTTCGTGGAAGTGGACCAGAGACGGGCTGGGAATGCGATTAAGACTAGGATTGGGAATGATACCTGGAGTGGGACTGGAACTCGGAATGGGACTGGAACAAAATACATACCACCCTCTGGGATTGGCAATAAGGGATGAAAAAGAATGGGAAAAACTTGAGAGAAGATAAAAGAGGGAAGGATAAGGAGACTGAGAAAGAGATATAGTGAGACGAAAATAGAGAAAGATGAAGCGAAAAAGACGGAGGGAGGAGAGAATAAAATAATTAAGAAGAAGTGAAGAGGGGAGGGCAGACTTAGAGAGAAAAAGCTTATTAAAATGTATGCAGGTAGACCAAATTTAGGGCAGAACAACGTCTGACGGCTCTGCTAGTATATATATAATAATAACTTAAAAAAGCAAGAATAATAAAAAATGAGTAAAAAACCGTTGCGTGATAAGAAAGTACTATGGAGATTAGTATTATATACTTCATTACAGGCAATACAAAAAAAGTCCCCCCCCCCCGGGAACCGCGCATGATAGATGGCATAAAAAACTTAATTTGTTTTAACCAAACACCTGTTAACATAAAGGAAAACAATAGCAACAAAAACATAGCGAAGGAAAAAGCAACTTCAAATAAGCACAGTGCTAACAATAACAAGTAAGGAAGGCTAAGTTCGGGTGTAACCGAACACTACATACTCAGTTGAGAGCTATGGAGACATAATAAGGGAAAATCACCATGTAGGAAAATGAACCTAGGGTAACCCTGGAATGTGTTTGTATGACATATGTATCACATGGAAGGTATTAAAGAGTATTTTAAGAGGGAGTGGGTAATAGTTCTATAGGTGAACGCCATTTAGGCATATCGCCAAAAAGGTGGACCAGGGCTGACCCTAGATTTGTTTGTACGATATGGGTATCAAATGAAAGGTTTTAATGAGTACTTTAAAAGGGAGTGGGCCTTAGTTCTATAGGTGGACGCCTTTTCGAGATATCGCCATAAAGGTTGACCAAGTGTGACTCTATAATATGTTTGTACGATATGGGTATCAAATTAGAGGTATTAATGAGGGTTTTAAAAGGGAGTGGTGGTAGTTGTATGTGTTAAGGCGTTTTCGAGATATCGACCAAAATATGGACCAGGGTGACCCAGAACATTATCTGTCGGGTACCGCTAATTTATTTATATATGTAATACCACGAACGGTATTCCTGCCAAGATTCAAAGCCCTTGATTTCGCCCTGCAGAACTTTTTCATTTACTTCTACTTAATATGGTAGGTGTCACACCCATTTTACAAAGTTTTTTTCTAAAGTTATATTTTGCGTCAATAAACCAATCCAATTATCATGTTTCATCCCTTTTTTCGTATTTGGTATAGAATTATGGCATTTTTTTGATTTTTCGTAACTTTCGATATCGAAAAAGTGGGCGTGGTCATAGTCGGATTTCGTCCATTTTATACACCAATACAAAGTGAGTTCAGATAAGTACGAGAACTGAGTTTAGTAAAGATATATCGATTTTTGCTCAAGTTATCGCATTAACGGCCGAGCGGAAGGACAGACGGAAGACTGTGTAAAAAAACTGGGCGTGGCTTCAACCGATTTCGCCATTTTTCACAGAAAACAGTTACCGTCCTAGAATCTAAGCCCCTACCAAATTTCACAAGGATTGGTAAATTTTTGTTCGACTTATGGCATTAAAAGTATCCTAGACAAATTAAATGAAAAAGGGCGGAGCCACGCCCATTTTGAAACTTTGTTTTATTTTTGTATTTTATTGGACAATATCATTACTGGAGTCGAATGTTGATATAATTTACTTATATGCTGTAAGGATATTGAATTTTTTGTTAAAATTTGACTTTAAAAAAAACTTTTTTTTAAGTGGGCGTGGTCGTTCTCCGATTTTGCTAATTTTTATTAAGAATACATATAGTAATAGGAGTAACGTTCCTGCCAAATTTAATCATGATATCTTCAACAGCTGCCAAATTACAGCTTGCAAAACTTTTAAATTACCTTCTTTTAAAAGTGGGCGGTGACGTGTCCATTGTCCAAAATTTTACTAGTTTTCTATTCTGCGTCATAAGGTCAACACACCTACCAAGTTTCATCGCCTTGTCTGTCTTTGGCAATGAATTATCGCATTTTTTCTGTTTTTCGGAATTTTCGATATCGAAAAAGTGGGCGTGGTTATAGTCCGATATCGTTCATTTTAAATAGCGATCTGAGATGAGTGCCCAGGAATCCACATACCAAATTTCATCAAGATACCTCAAAATTTACTCAAGTTATCGTGTTAACGGACAGACGGACGGACGGACGGACGGACATGGCTCAATAAAATTTTTTTTTCGATACTGATGTTTTTGATATATGGAAGTCTATATCTATCTCGATTGCTTTATACCTGTACAACCAACCGTTATCCAATCAAAGTTAATATACTCTGTGAGCTCTGCTCAACTGAGTATAAAAACAATAAGAATAAGCGAGATAGTATTGGTGTGTTGGCTGCCGAAATTGATGCGCTCAAAGCTGCAGTGAGTTCGTGTACTTTGCCGCCAAGAAACACCTACGGCTCCCCCATTCAACTCTCCTCAACATGGTCTACAGCTACATATAGCTGATAATGCATCGGCTAAATTAACACCTACACCCCTCCCAGTGCCTATAACACCTTCTTTTTCGTCAATTGCTTTGTCACCGTCCGCTGTCTCCAGTGATGCCAGATTGTCTATTGTTGAAAATTATGGAGCCGTTAATTCTAACAATTTCACCGCCGCCGATATTGCACATACTGTCGTCCCAAATGAAAGCACCTCTTATGCTGTAAATGCTGTAAATACCAATGATAATCCTCATAACGCTAATATTGTGTCTGCTGATAATATTAATTATGTTAATACTGGAGTGCAACCTGAGGCCCCCAGAGAGGTGACTGCTGTGCCGCTCGCAGATCGATATTTGTATCACGGCTCACGAATCGTTGACGGAAGATGACATAATTAACTATATTGTATCTAAGCTTAATTTTAGACCTATGAAATTAAGTGTTTACAAATTTAATTTTAAGTATGAAAGTGACATCTCGTCTTTTAAAATATCAGTGCCTGATGCATATTTTGATAAAATTCTTGAACAGTCTTTTTGGCCAATACATTCGGTGGTTCATTTGTTCACGAAAAAGGTAAATGTGAGAAATTCAAAAACGTAAATATCGGTTTGTCTAATATATCTATTCATTATCAGAATGTTCATGGCTTACGATCCAAATTGAGTTCTTTATTTCTAAACAGTTTTTCGTTCACAGCGCAAGTTATAGCCTTTGCTGAGACCTGGCTTAAAGAAGACAATTATAATTAAGAGATTTTCTCGAATAATTATGTCGTGTATAGGCGCGATCGCGTGTCTAGTGCGGGAGGTGTCCTTATAGCCATGGACTCTATCCTAACGTCGGAATTACTGTTATTGGACAACAACTTTGACATTGAATTTATAGTAGTCAAGATCTCTTTACATGGTTTCAATCTATTTATTTGCTGCTGCTATATACCGCCACGTTCGGATATGCACGTTTATACTCAACATAGTTCATCTGTATGTAGTGTTTACTCAGTTGCGAGGTGGTGCTTGGTGACTTCAATTTGCCTACAGTAAATTGGATTAGTAATATCAAATTAAAATTTTTGACGTTCACTAATCAGCACGATTTTTGTAAAAGCCTGCTTGATTCACTTTTACTAAAATTAAACAATATACTAAATTGCAAAAATATAAATCTGGATTTATTATTCGCGGATGACCCTGTGGGTATTGCCCTCAAACGAACCTTCTTTATCACTTCCAGAGGATCCTCTACCTACATCCTACACTTGAGATAATGCTTGATTGTGCTCAGCCTGTGTTGTTTGATGCAGTAAAAGGAAAATCTAGTTTTCTATCAAGATGTTTTTATAAGGCAAATTTTAATGAGCTGAATTATCTTATTTCTACCCACGAATGGTCGGATATTTACGCTTGTAATGATATCGAGTTAGCAACATCTATTTTTACAGTTCTCTCGGTGGCTCCTTCGATTGCTGGGTGCCTCTTCGCCATGCCAACACGGAAACGGGAAAACCGCCGTATTTCTCAAGACATCTTGTGAGACTATATAATTTCAATTCAACTATATAATATTAAATCTAGACTGCACAAACGATTTAAAATATCAGGATCATGCACCGATTTTTCTAAATATTTAGTTGCTAGATCAAATTTTCATCGTCTTAATCAACAGTGCTATAAATGTTACTTAAACCGGTGTAAGCTTAAATTTTTTAACAAACCGAAACAGTTTTACAGTTTTGTCAATTCGAAGAAAAAAACTTCAGGATTTCCATCTACTTTTGCCTATGGATGTAAGGATGCAAGCTCTGATGATGATGTCGCCAACTTATTTGCAGAATTTTTTAAGTCGACCTATTTATCTGAACTTTTTCAATTAGATCTCTATCCGTACACCTTAGACAGTTCTAATTGTATTCTAGATCCTGTCATAGATATAGATATTGTTCCCAAGAGTCTTCTTGAGTTGAAGCCGAACTTTTCTCCGGGTCCAGATGGTGTTCCTTGTTGTGTGCTAAAGTTATGCGCTGTCAAGTTATCCAAGCCGATCCTTAAATTATTTACACTATCTCTGGAATCTTCTCTATTCCCTTCAATTTGGAAGCAGTCAATTATTATTCCCTTACATAAGGTCCAAGATTGAGAACTACAGGGGCATATCTAAACTTTCGGCTTTACCAAAAATGTTTGAAAATATCATCACCTGTCAAATTCAATATATATACCCAGCCAACATGGTTTTGTGCGTAGAAGATCAACCACAACCAACTTGTTTGAGTTCACTTCTCTAGTTATGGATGGATTCTTATCCAATAAGCAAACCGATGTTATTTATACCGACTTAAGTAAAGCATTTGACTCTGTTAACCCTGAGCTTTTAACTTATAAACTTGAGTTACTGGGTTTTCCGAAGAATTTATTACTTTGGCTTCGCAGCTATCTTGTAAATCGAACTCAGCGAGTTATGTTCAAAAACAGTATCTCTGACTTGATAGAAGTAACTTCTGGTGTGCCTCAAGGTATCCATTTGGGTCCATTACTTTTTAAACTCTTCATAAATGACTTACCTAAGGTTATTTCATATTCCCGAGCTCTAATGTATGTAGATGGTGTAAAACTATGGTATAAATACTTGCCTTCTGACTCTTCTCATTTGGATCTACTTCAGGCCGATATAGACTCATTTAAATTATGGTGTACAGTAAATCTACTAGTTTTGAACAGTTGCAAATGTAAGCTAATGACATTTCATAAAGTCCACCCAGTTTTAAAGTCCTATATTCTAAATTGTGCTCTCTTGGAGCTATATCTTTAATATCTGACCTAGGTGTTCTGTTTGATGCGAAACTGAGCTTTAACATACATATCTCATCTATCATAAACAAAACATCGGGTGTACTTGTATTTATTAAAAGAAGTGCTAAAGAATTCCACGATCCTTATCTAACAAAGACTCTTTACACATCATTGGTACGCCCAATACTAGAGTATTGTTCCTGTATTTGGTCTCCGGACAGAAATAGTTTCTAATCTTCGCATTACGTGGTCTTAACTGGGAATCACATTCTCATATCCCGCCTTATAGAAATAGACTTTTTCTCATTAGTTTACCAACTTTAGAGAATAGAAGAACATTACTCGGGGTAATGTTTCTTCATAAACTGATTATCGGAAAGATAGACTCCACTGACCTTGTAAGCAGACTAAATTTTTCTGTTCTTGCGAGAACTTCGGGACACTGTGTTCTCTTTTATTCCATTCTTCGGCCAAATTTTGCCTTCTTCGCAATTGGTGTTCGCGCTATAATGAACTGTACAACTATATTAATTGTGAGTATTCGGTTACTGCTATCCGTAAGGAAATACTCTCACGTCTGGCATGATATTTTCCAAATATTTTTAATAAGATGTCAATTTTTATTTCAATATTAATTTTGATTTAGATATTGATTAAAATTAAAATTTAACTTAATAAATTTTATTGTTTATAATTTGGTTTTTATTTAAAATTTTGTTTTTACACTTATGTTTTTTTCTTATTATTTGTACTTTATCTTGTATCCAGTAGTCGACCGCTTTGTGTCTGTGTTGACTTTAATATAGTAAAAAAATACATAAATAAATAGCGAATTAATTTTATCATAAAAAAAGTGTTATTTTTTAAACAGAAATAAATAGCCCGAACAAATTGTTTACAAGTGATCAATATTTTCGTAAATAAAGTTTAAATTATCGCGTACATTTATCAAAATAGTTGCAAGGGTGTTCAGTGAGCTTTTCTGAAAGGAAAGAAAAGAAAGGGAAGTAAAGAAGAGGAAAGGAAAGAAAGAAAAGAAACTGAGAAAATGATCGAGTTCGATGAAGATATACACATAGAGATAGATGGAGCGGTGGAATAAGGAGAGGGAGGTAGAGAGAAAAGAAGGATGGGAAAAGCTGAGGGGGAGAAAGAGGCCCAGAAAGAGAGAAAGGCAGAGGGGGGAGTGATAAAAGTATAGAGCAAATAGGGTGAGAGGGGGAAGAAGAGTAAGAATAAAAACTTCCTAAAAGTTATGCAGATAGATCAAAGTTAGGGTAGAACAAAGTCTGCCGGGTCTGTTAGTCCATAATCTAAAAATTAGCCGCTGCTAAGGCAAAACTCGAGAACGGTTGTGGACCGATATATTTCTTTGTTTAGAATATTCCTTGCAGTACGAGGGTGATTCTTACTAGAGTTGGCTCGTTTCGTTCTGAACTTGTTCAATTGACCGGGTCTCTCAACTGAACAAGTGAACTAGACCTTCGATTTCGGTTCTATTTGTTCTTTTAGTTCGTTTTATCTAATGTTATTCTTTTTCTCTTCTCGTTCGCGAACATAGTAAATTAATACATACATACGCAGAAATTCACAGTGAGCAAGAATATCGATGATGCCACTTACACTAAAGATATGTGTGGTCATATTTGTGTGTGGCACTGCTACAACAATATATGTCTGGATTATTTATGAAAAACATCTTTTGTAAGAAACTAATTATTACATTTATTAAACTTGAAAAGTTCATATTTACAATTTGTGTCTGTACTCGTTCAATTTCCTGGATCTTCCAAAATTTGTAACTTTTTTTGAAGTTAATTATACATATATATATTAACTTATTTATTCATAACACATTTAAATATACCTACACAAAGCATTGCTGTATACACACCCCCATCTATACTTTTTGGCTTTTTTCGTGGGTGCGAGCAGCAGTGAACAAATTTGCTTGAAAAAAAGGAACAGATGAACAAAAAGAACAACTTGTTCGTTCAACAGGAAAAGAACAAAAGAACCGAATATCTGAAATGAAAGAAAAAGCACAACTCTAATTCTTACGGAGAGAAAAATTCTTTTCAAGAAGTGGGCCAAAGACCGATCCATTCGAAAGATTTCTATTCACGGCTCGATTTGCTTGAAATTTAGTATATATGTAGACCTTTGCCTAGATTAGTATTAACGAACCTTTTTTCCGGAAAATGGAGCGGGGATTCGTTCGATTTGCCTGAAATTTCATATAGGTAGCCCTTTGCTCATATTAGTAAGCAAGACACTTCGGGCCAGGGACCGATATATTCGAACAAGTTTTGTTCATAGTTCGATTTTTATTACGATTAGTATTTACGAAACTTTTTTTCCCAGAAAATGGACCAGGAAGTGGGATTGGGACTGGAACTAGAACTGTAACTGGGATTGTGACTGGGACTGGGACTAGAACTGGGTGGTGGTAAGGTAAGAGTTAAAAACTTCTTAAGAGATATGCAGATAGACCAAGGTTAGGGAAGAACAACGTCTGCGGGGTCTACTAGTTCTTATAAATATTGTTCTTCATTGCATATCTCTGCTGTCAAACTGTGAGTTGTTGACGACGCGCTGAGTGGTGCTATTTACACGCGTGGTTTAAAATTAAATAAAACTCTATGGTGAAACAAAACCTAAAATATTTGTTTGTTTTTTGAAATATACACGAAAGTAAATTAATTTGCAAGTGTTCAAAAGTTTTTTGGTTGAGTATTTTTTATACTCAGTTGAGCAGAGCTCACAGAGTATATTAACTTTGATTGGAAAACGGTTGGTTGTACAGGTATAAAGGAATCGAGATAGATATAGACTCCCATATATCAAAATCATCAGTATCGAAAAAAATTTTATTGAGCCATGTCCGTCCGTCCGTCTGCCGTTAACACGATAACTTGAGTAAATTTTGAAGTATCTTAATGAAATACTCTTATTACTATATGTATGCTTAATAAAAATTAGCAAAATCGGAGAACGACCACGCCCACTTTAAAAAAAAATTTTTTTTTAAACCAAATTTTAACAAAAATTTCAATATCTTTACAGTATATAAGTAAATTATGTCAACATCCGACTCCAGTAATGATATTGTGCAATAAAATACAAAAATAAAAGAAAATTTCAAAATGGGCGTGGCTACGCCCTTTTTCGTTTAATTTGTCTAGGATACTTTTAATGCCATAAGTCGAACAAAAATTTATTAATCCTTGTGAAATTTGGTAGTGGTTTAGATTCTAGGACGATAACTGCTTTCTGTGAAAAAGGACGAAATCGGTTGAAGCCACCCCCAGTTTTTTTACACAGTCGTCCGTCTGTCCTTCCGCTCGGCCGTTAATACGATAACTTGAGCAAAAATCGATATATCTTTACTAAACTCAGTTCTCGAACTTATCTGAACTCACTTTGTATTGGTGTAAAAAATGGACGAAATCCGACTATGACCACACCACGCCCACTTTTTCGATATCGAAAGTTATGAAAAATTAAAAAAATGCCATAATTTTATACCAAATACGAAAAAAGGGATAAAATATGGTAATTGGATTGGTTTATTGACGCGAAATATAACTTTAGAAAAAAACTTTGTAAAATGGGTGTGACACCTACCATATTAAGTAGAAGTAAATGAAAAAGTCCTGCAGGGCGAAATCAGGGGCTTTGAATCTTGGCAGGAATACCGTTCGTGGTATTACATATATAAATAAACTAGCGGTACCCGACAGATGATGTTCTGGGTCTAGCTGGTCCACATTTTGGTCGATATCTCGAAAACGCCTTAACATATACAACTACCACCGCTCCCTTTCAAAACCCTCATTAGTACCTTTAATTTGATACTCATATCGTACAAACACATTATAGAGTCAACCCCTGGTCAACCTTTAAGGCGATATCTCGAAAAGGCGTCCACCTATAGAACTAAGGCCCACTCCCTTTTAAAATACTCATTAACACCTTTCATTTGATACCCACTATATCAACATTCAAGTTGATATTTTAAAAAAACTCTTTTATTTTGGTTTGCAATATTAAATTTATTTTTGTTTAATTTTGAGTTTAGATATTTTCAAACTAATTAGAATTTTCAAATTTTGAAGTTATTCAAAAATTTTAAGTTAACATGAAAACTCAATTAAAAATTATTTTAAAAATTAGAGTAAAGAATACAAAGTAGTTAACACTATATTTACTAATATAGTTTAAATAAAACTATTTATTTTAAAAAATAATTATACTTTATTTCAAAAGTCATATTTGTTGAACTCCAAAAAATATTTTATATATATATATATTTTTTTTTTTTGATAAATATAAATAAAATAAATAAATAAATGTAAGGCGCGATAACCTCCGAAGAGATCTAAGGCCGAGCTTCTCTTCCAATTTGCGTCGTGCTCCTCTTGATTTTCCCTACAAATTGGCCGGACGGGACCTACATGTTTTATGCCGACTCCGAACGGCATCTGCAAGGCAGATGAGTTTTCACTGAGAGCTTTTCATGGCAGAAATACACCCGGAGCGCTTGCCAAACACTGCCGAGGGGCGACCCCGCTTAGAAAAATTTTCTTCTAATGAAAAACCTTATTTCTAAAATTTTGATGTTGCTTTGCCCGGGGTGCGAACCCAGGGCATACGGTGTGATAGGCGGAGCACGCTACCATCACACCACGGTGACCGCCAAAATATAAATATAAATAAACAATCTAATAATAATACATTTTTAAATATAACAAGTATATTTATAACAAGTAAATAACCCTACATATATCATTGATATTGTTAATTTCAAATTGTCCTTCAACAAGTAAAAACCAGGCATCGGGAGATTCTTGCCAAACTTGTGGTAATTTCATAGATATAGTAGAAGAAATATTTGTAAAGTTATCTTGTGTTATATTAGAGATGTTGTTTTGTGTTGTATTAATGTTAGAATTTCGAGTTGTATTGTGAGTCATTGTGTTATTTGTATAATTATTTTGATTTTCCGAATTTGTAAAATTACGGGTCCGTATGGGTGAACGTAGAACCATATAAAAAAAAAAATTAATGAAAAATTTGAAAATTAGAAAATATTTAAGAATTTTTTGGAAAGGGAGTTAACAATTTAAATAAAAAATTATTATTTTTATATAAAAAAAGTAAATTTAAATAATTTATATAAAATTGTTAAAATATAAAAATAATTTTAAAATAAATTTTAAAATTTAAAGGGTTTAAAATTTTTTATTTGAATTATAATTGAAAATTTTAAATTTAATATTAAAATAGAAATTATACTTACATAAAATTAAATTGAATAAAAAAAAAAATATTAAAATTAATAAGTAGTTGATTGATGATTTGAAGATTTTAAGCGAATCAATAGCGTTTTTTTGACGTGATGACAATTAAATACATCGTTGTTGCTGTCTACGCAATGGCTTTGTTGTTTTGCAATGGCATTTATGATTTTTTTGCTCAATAAGTGAAATAGAATGTGAAAATTGATTTAAAAATACAGCAGTGAATGACGTAGATATCTGGAGATGAGGAAATTATTTTGTTTGTGGATGACGTTTCAGTTTTTTTCTTTTAAATCTGCACTATGATTTTTGGTTTCTGTTCAATTTTTAAAAATTTCTTTTTTTTTTGTGTTGATTTTTATTTATCTTTGTATTGTTCTCTTAAGATTAATTTTGTTTAGATGATAAACTTTTATTTTAGTTTATTTGTTTATGTGGAAATTTTTATGTCGGAATTTTAGGTAAAATTAAGGAATAATTTTGTTATAAATTATATTTCTTTGTTGGTGCAATTTCATTTTGTTATTGTCTATGTCACGTTATAAAAAATTAAGTTTAGCACACGTTTTGATGAGTATATAAATAACTGTTTGTCTGGTTACAAAACCTACTTTTAACAAAATTAGGTGTACTGTTAAACACTCTGCGACAATGGTACATCCTTTATTGGTTGTCTTCTAATGTTTTATCACAATTAATTTAACAGGTTTTTTAAACTTTTGTTATGAGCTTTCGTATATATATATATATATAATTAAGCGCGAAAGTTCGGTTTAATTATTCATTTCGCTCATGTATTAAATGTTCTAGTTCACAAACTACACTGGGTTGTCTTCATTTTTCTTCATATATTTTTAAATTCTGTTTAGCAATTCATGATGGCTTGAACCAAATATGTCTTTTATATTTTAGTTTTGCATTTAATATTGACAAGGCGACTGTTGAAGATATATTGAAACTTCTTATTATCTTCTTTTAGAAGCTACTTTCAGTTAGATGGGAAAAATAGGTTGCGCGGAAGAATTACACCACTTTTGTCAAAAAAGATAAAATATATTATTCATGAATTTATTGCTATTTAATTGGTTCGATTGAGGATCGCCAATATATCAACATTCAAGTTGATATTTAAAAAAAACTCTTTTATTTTGGTTTGCAATATAAAATTTATTTTTGTTTATTTTTGAGTTTAGATATTTTCAAACTAATTAGAATTTTAAAATTTTGAAGTTATTCAAAAATTTTAAGTTAACATGAAAACTCAATTAAAAATTATTTTAAAAATTAGAGTAAAGAATACAAAGTAGTTAACACTATACCCACGCCCTTTTAAAATACTCATTAACACCTTTCATTTGATACCCATATCGTACAAACAAATTCTAGGGTCACCCCTGGTCCACCTTTATGGCGATATCTCGAAAAGGCATCCAACAATAGAACTAAGGCCCAATCCCTTTTAAAACACTCATTAAAACCTTTTATTTGATACCCATATCGTACAAACAAATTCTAGGGTCACCCCTTATCCACCTTTATGGCGATATCTCGAAAAGGCATCCAACAATAGAACTAAGGCCCAATCCCTTTTAAAACACTCATTAAAACCTTTTATTGGATACCCATATCGTACAAACAAATTCTAGGGTCAGCCCTGGTCCACCTTTATGGCGATATCCCTAAATGGCGTTCACCTATAAAACTATTACCCACTCCCTCTTAAAATACTCTTTAATACCTTCCATTTGATACACATGTCATACAAACACATTCCAGGGTTACCCTAAGTTCATTTTCCTACATGGTGATTTTCCCTTATTATGTCTCCATAGCTCTCAACTGAGTATGTAATGTTCGGTTACACCCGAACTTAGCCTTCCTTACTTGTTTTTACTAAATTATAATTTTTTTAATGTTTGTCATATTTGTGCTGAAAATATATAAAATCATGAAAATAAAAGCTTGCCAAAAGTTTGAACCACGCTGAACCACAATAATTATTGAACTTATACAGTAATTCAATATTATTGCATATAACTCGAATGATTCTTCACCCCGTAGGTCCCGGTTTTGATATAATGATGATAACAAAGAAGGAGTTGTATGAGGTGCGGGTTGCAGAACCTGGCCAAAGCAAAAGAATAAAGCCGTTTTAGACCTTATGTGTACTGTTTTAGGTTTCGGAGCGGGAGTAACTAGATACGCGGGATTGTATGATTAATGCTGCTGTAAAGTTAAATTGTTTTATCAAAGGTTCATATGAGATGGATTCAAGTCAAACCAAAAGAGAATTTTCTTGCAAAGTGTTTTGAAAATAATTTTTTTGGGTTTATTGCTTGTTTTTATTATACCGTAATGGGAGCGTGATCTTATATTGATTCCAAAAAAGTTTAGTATATATCCCGAAAAATTATATTAATAGGAAAACTTGCTTTGAACGAACTTTATTCTCCTTTTGCCGAACTAATTGGTCGCCTATAGAAAACACACTATTAAATCATCAACTAATTGATTTATAAAAATTTTAAAAATATTTTTATTTGCCTTCAAATATTACAATTTACTAAATTTTGATGAGCGCAAGGCAGCTTAAAAATTTAAACACAGTTTAAATGAATGTGTTTCTAATTTTATTTTTATTTGGTCGATATTTCGATCTCATTCTAGGATTATCTTCAGGAACTGTGCACTAAAACAACAATTAGTTAGTTGTTTACATGTTAATTAATTGTAGTTTTTGTTCACAGTTCCTGAAGATGATCTCAGAATGAGATCGAAATATCGACCAAATAAAAATAAAATTAGAAATACAAATTTTATTTTAAATTTAATTAAATTTTTAAACATTAATATTCACATTGAACATTTATAAACACTGAAAAGAAAATTTTCTTTTCGAAATAATATTCAAAATAAAATAATTCAAAAATAATTTACAAAAATATAGTAGGTATATTTAAATAAAGTAGATAACCCAATATTTACTCCCCTTCCAGTGAAACGAATAAATAGTTGTTTTTAATTTTAATGTTAATTTAATATTAATTTCCACTAAACACTCTGTGCATGAACGTTTGTTTGCAAAACATCTTTTCGCAAATGCGCAAATGAACAATAACCTTATGCGATGTTGCTACTCTGCTTGTTCAGCGACAACTAAAGCCGATAAAGAATTAAAATTGAAACTCCTTATTGTCGTTTATATATATATATATGTTTGTTTTATTTGGCAAAACAATTGTTTCGACACTCGCGACGTGTCATCATCAGTTGCTAGTTATCAACTACTGCAACTGATGATGACACGTCGCGAGTGTCGAAACAATTGTTTTGCCAAATAAAACAAACATATATATATATATAAACGACTATAAGGAGTTTCAATTTTAATTCTTTATTGTGTGAGTCGTTTACCGCTCTATATTAATTATTTAACTAAAGCCGAATAAAGACGAAAGAGAATAATAATACGGGTGAAATGACGCCAATAATTATTCAACTAAATGGTGACCGCTGAAATACATACATACATCCAATCATACCTATAACCCTACGCCCGAATTTAAATAACGCAGCGAATGCTATGTATGTACGTATGTCTCACATCATGCCTCACTCTAAAGCAATTTGCGCGCACAGTTTCAGCGAACAGCCACACGCACTTCATTTTTTGGTAAAAATGTTACTTTTGTTTAAACAATTTTGCTGAAATAAGAAAGATATCAAGTATTCTTTTCTAAGCAAAACGAAGGTAAATATTTCAAAGTTTTATTGCAAAGAAGAAATATTCCAATCGATCCATCCGTTATGAATGTATAGCTGTGTAAAGAAAAGGCTTATGATTTTTTAGACTTTTTTAGGCGATTTTTAGAATTTTTCTCTCCGTAAGAACAATCCTCGTACCTCAAGAAATATTCAAAAACAAGAATTAGCGTTGTCGAGATTAGCGCTTATTTCACAAATCAGCGACATTTTTTTAAATTATAGATTAGCAGACCCCAAGACGTTGTTCTTCCCTCACTTTAGTCAATCTACATATCTCTTAAGAAGTTTTTAACTCTTACCTCACCCCCACCCAATTCTAGTCCCAGTACCAATTCCAGTACCAGTCACAATCCCAGTTACAGTTCTAGTTCAAGTCCCAATCCCACTCCCAATCGGTCCCTGGTCCATTTCCTGGAAAAAAAAGTTTCGTAAATATTAATATAGGCAAAGGTCTACCAATATACCAAATTTTAGGCAAATCAAACGTTTAAAATTTGTTTGAATAGATCGGTCCCTGGTCCACTTCCCGAAAAAAATGAATCGTAATTCCTAATCTATGCGAAGGGCTACCTATATAGGTATATACCAAATTTCAAGCAAATCGAAATATGAACATAACTTGTTCGAATATATCGGTACCTGGACCGAAGTGTCTTGCATACGAGTCTAGGCAAAGGGCTACCTATATAAGAAATTTCAGGCAAATCGAACGAATCCCCGCTCCAATTTCCGGAAAAAGTTTCGATAATACTAATCTAGGCAAAGATCTACCTATATACTAAATTTCAGGCAAATCGGACTGTAAATAGAAATCGTTCTGATGGATCGGTCTATGGTCCACTTCTTGGAAAGAATATTTCTCTCCGTAAGATTCATCCCCATATTTCTAGGAATATTCTAAAAAAAGATATAAATCGGTCCAAACGCTCTCGGGTTTTGCGCTTAGCAGCGACTCATTTTTATATTATGGACTAACAGACCATACTTTGTTCTACGCTAACTTTGATCTATCTGCATAACTTTTAGGAAGTTTTTATTCTTACTCTCTTTCTCCCTCTATTCCCATTTTCTCTATCCTTTTATCACTCCTCTCTCTTCCTTTCTCTCTTTCTTGGCCTCTTTCTCCTCCTCCGCTATTCCGACCCTTCTTTTCTCTATACCTCCCTCCTCTATCTGTATATATTCCTCTAACTCGATCTGTTTCTCAGTTTCTTTTCTTTCTTTCCTTTCCTTTCTTTTCCTTTCCTCTTCTTTACCTCCCTTTCTTTTCTTTCCTTTCCTTTCAGAAAAGCTCACTGAACACCTTTGCAACTATTTTGATAAATTTATGCGATAATATAAACTTTATTTACGAAAAATATTGATCACTTGTAATCATTTCGTTCCGGCTACTTATATCTGTTTAAAAAATAACACTTTTGTTATGATACAATTAATTCGCTATTAGTACAACTTACACAAATTACGGGCAAATTTCAACAAGAAAATTCATGAAAAAACACATTTAGGGCTGCCATGAAAAAATATAAAAAATTAATACTCAGTAATTTTGTCTTAACGATCAGCATACCAATTAGCATAAACAAGTAAAGGTGTCTAAGTTCGGGTGTCACCGAACATAATATACTCAGCGTGAGCTTTAATTGTACATTTCATTTCAGATAAATTACTTTTCTGCATAACACGCGGCACCGCCAGTTTAAAAGAAAAATGTCTCCGCATTCCTCTTTGTAATGAGGGATGGTACAATTAGTTAGTTTCGTTGACTCTTTATTTTTAATTATCTACAAAGTAGAAAACGTGTTACAATTTTTAATTACTGATATACTTATAGTGATTAACTTATCTTAGGGGTGATCGATAACAAACTTGATCAACATCTTGCTTATCACACTAAGGGCCTCAACACAGTGCGACGACTACCTAAGTGGGTTAACATGGTATGTGCTTTCAGTAGACGCTTTTTTTTTTTTAAGTTTTTGTATATTGAAGTCGGGCTGGTGGTTTTACTACTCTCCCTCTTCTAGTTGTAACATGCTCATTTGTTTGTGATTTTGCTTCTGAACCTGTTGCGTTATCTACTACGATCGTGGGCGCAACCGTTTCTGCAACCGAAGGTTCATCCACATTACAATTCTCTTTCGTGTTATCAACTTCCTTATTTGCCCCCATCAGACTGTCCCTCAGTGACCTTTGCGGCGAACTGAATACATGGTTTTTGTTACTATAATCCATTATTTCCTCTGCTAACACTTCACTTGCATTTAAATCGTTATTTCGAGCTTTAGCTATGAAACGACGATTACGCCTGATTAAAATTGTCTTTTACAAGGTATGAGCATTCATTACATTTCGCAACTACTGTTCCGTTTTGCCATTTGTTACTATGTTTCTACAAAATTATGATACCATCTGGATTTAGCATAGGTAATGCCTTAGCGTTTCGATCATAATAATACTTTTGCGTTTCTCTTTATTTAGCTATTTTATTTGCAACTTCAATTTCACTTAAGCTGTTTCTCATCAGCAGTGATCTCGAAATCGGTAGTTTAGTTTTCACTAGTCGACCATAGAACAATTCGGAGGGAGTTATCTGCATGCCCGTTAAGGGTGTTGTATTATATTCTAATAGTCGGTATGCAAAATAGTCTACACTATTTCATATAAAACATCTTTTAAGAATATTTTTCGCTGTAGTGATAAAATTCCCCATTTTAATACATAGCGACACATCTGGCAACGCCATTGCTGACAATGCAAGATGTGTCATTGTGAATGGTGCACTCTGTAAGAAAGAGTAAGAAACATGTTCAATCATATTCTAATAAGTAGTCAGCTACTGTAATTCAATGGGTAAGACAGTATGCAAAGTAGTTATGTAAAATGAAATATGAAAATGACGACTGGCAATAGCGCCATCGGCATGTTTATATGTCACCGCAATTCATTATAATTTTGTGCACTTAAGACTCAGGACGTTTGAGCGTCCATTTAAATTTAATAAAAAGCATTAATTCGTAGTAGTAATCGGTTGTGGTGTTTTTATTATAAAAATGATATCGTGGCGAGAAAGACCGCCACGCTAAGACCCCGAACATAATTTATATTAAGGGCAAACCAGCCACGCTGTGGAGGCGGCGCCCTCCACGCGGCCACCTGTATGTAGATCGACGTGCCGGCATTGAAGTACCCATCGAAAGAGTTCACATCGCAATTGACACTTCTTTTTCTGCTAGTTCGTTGCTTTGTGGGTATCTGGGAATCGAGAACCTGAATTGAATATTGAACTCATTGGCGAATCTTTGAAATTCGGTTGAAAGGGCGAGTTGTCACACTTGTTTATGGTTGGGTAACCGAGTAAGTCAAAAATATTGCATATTATGTTTATTATGTTGTTTGAAGTTTTGTACGACTTTTCACTGGTACTAAATAATTTGAATATGCATCGAAAAGTGCAATATAGTCGTAACCTGCATATTCAAATAAATCTACGCCTACAATATGGAATGGGTATTTTGGCAGTTCTTCTTGCACTAGTGGTTGGTTTTGGTTTTCCCGTTTGAACTTTTCACATGTCTTAAAAGACGTAACTAAATCTTTGATCGCCGCAGTCATACCTGGCCAGTAGTACAACATTCTGGCTCGGGCAAGAGTTTTTTCGATTCCAAGATGGGGGGAGTGCAAATATGCTGCTATTTTGTTTCTTAATTCTTGAGGTACGACTAATCTATGATTCAGAAGCAGTAATCCGTTTTCAAAATGCAACTCGGACTTGAATTTGTAAAAATGCTGACATAGCTCATCTATTTGATGGAACTTTGGCCATCCATTTTTTACGTATCCACATAGCCGTGAAAATTCTGTGACTGCGTGTATGACTCCCGATAAACCGTCCACTTCTGTTATCTCTTGAAGTTGTGCCCTTGATAGACAATCTGCTACAAGTATTTCTTTACCTGGCTTTTAGTCGACTTTCATTTGAGGATATTTTAAAAGAAACATAAACATGCGGTGTAGTGCACTGTGACGTCATCTCTGGAACGTTTAACTAATGCTTCTAACGGCCTGTGGTCACTTTCGAGCGTAAAATCGTGCCCATATAAAAAGAAATGAAATCTTTGGCACACAAAATCTATTGCAAAGAGCTCTTTTTCTATTTGTGCCCACTTCTGTTCACTCTTACTCAAGGTTCGTGACGCAAACGCTATGGGCTTACCCTTTTGAAGGATGGCACAGCCTAGTCCATCCTTTGATGCATCCTTTTGAACAACAATTGGAAGGTTTGGATCGAAAATTCCTAACACTGGCTCAGACGTTACGATTCTAAGCAAGTTATTAAATTCTATCTCATGGTCTCTGGTCCAGCTGAATTCCACGTCATTTCGCGTCAAATTTCGGAATTGAGCGGTATTGCGCGACAAGTTTGAAATATATCTTGCCAGGTACTTGAGAAAACCTAAGAATGTCAGCACATTTGATTTACTTGTTAGCTTTTTCATATTCGAGGCCGCGGTCCGATATTTCTTATCCCCTCTAATGCTCCCGGATGATAAAATATGGCCCATGAACTTTACTTCTCTCTGTCGATATTGCATTTTTTCAGGGTTGAATGTAATATTGTTCTTTTGAGCCCTGTAAATAACTACACTCGTTATGTTATCATGTTCCTGTTCACTTTCTGCGCAAATAACTATATCGTCGAAGTAAGCGATGACACCCTGTATACCTCCGAAAATCTCAACAATTTTCCTCTGAGCACAATTAAGACCAAATGGCACCCGGTTGAATTTATATCTACCAAACGGCGTCATAAACGTTGTAAGGTCTGAGCTAGGTTTATCTAGCTCCATGTGCCAAAATCCACTGCTTAGATCGAGCACGGAAAAAATAGATTTCTTAACTAATCCCGCAGTCAAGTCATCTATTGTATTAAAAATTTTTCTCTTTTTATGCATTCATTAAGCGGCTTTGGATCTAAACAGATTCTGAGTTTGCCATTAGGCTTTTCAATTATTTATAGGTTATTTACCCAATCTGTTGGATAGTTAACCGGCGATATAATTCCTTCCTGTGTCATCGTGTTTAATTCCGCTTTTAGTCTGTCCGTTAACGATTTCGGTATCCGTTTCCTATAATGCAACACTGGCTTTGAATTTTCTTTTAATGTAATTGAAAACGTTCCGGGGAATTTACCAAGCCCGTGAAAAATTTCCTTATGATGTTCCATGAACAGTTCCTTTGGACTCGTGTACGAAACGCTTCCTATATTCAGGCGCTTAATTAACCCTAAATATGTACATGCTTCCAACCCCAATATCGTCTCGCACTTATTCTCAACTACTACAAACTCAACATATTGTGCTGTCCCTGTACTCGAATCCGATAGCTTTAATCGTATGATTCCAAAAGGTTTAATTTTGTTATTATTATATTCGAATAAACTAAGATCATTTCCGTGATAATTCAAATTTTTATTTAACTTTTTAATACACTTATGAGGTATGCAATTAATTTCAGCTCCCGTATGCAATATAAATTTTACATTGTTATGTCCTACCAAGTATTCTTTAGTCTACCGCGTTTGTTTACTCCCGATTGAATTAATTCTAAAAGTTTTAGGTCCGCATGAGCTACTTTTATTATAATTTTTAGAACAAATACCCAAACCTTGAATATCACTCCAAGGAATATCCTATACGCCCTTTCTTCCACAGTCATTCTCCGGCTTGTGCTGGACTTGTTTTTTGTTTTTCCGAAACATGCGTCTGAAGTGACCCTTTTTTCCGCAATTATGGCACACAACCTCCTTTGCCTTACACTCTTCCACGTGGCCAACCTTCCATGGCCCACCACAGTTGAAGCAAAACCTGCTATTTGGCTGTATTTGCATCTGTGTTTGTCCAGTCTTGGGTTTAATCGCATTTACAGACGCTTGCTTTGGCGTATCTAGAATATTTTTATTTGCATTCGCTGCCTCGAAGGTTTTGCTTCCCAAGGCAGTCGGTTCTATGTACCGGAGCGACTCGGGATTTTTCCCGACCAAGGACTGTCATTTCAGTTTAACTCCATTTAATTTGTTGCGTCCCTCCCACAAATTGTCATCCTCCCAGCAGCTCCTTGCAGCAGGGCTGCTCCATATTCTCTTGCTCCTGGAAGGTATCAAATACAGTCCGGGTCCGTCTCCTGACCCCGGTCCTGAGATATGGTTTTGCTGCATCTGCCGGAAAAGAATCTTTTTAGGACGGTCATACTCTGTTCAGTGTGTCTCGTGTAAGGGATGGTAGCATCGGACAGGTTGTTCTGGGCTTGATCCCAAAACCCGACGTCCACGTAACTTCTATAAATCTTTTGTGGCTCCTTGCTGTTCACGCCCAAGGGCGTCCCGTAGTCTACGCCTAAGCGCTCCCCCACTACCTTCCAGCAGCCCCGTTGCTCAGCAAGCCACAACAAGTACCCGCTGCTGCTCGCGCCCCATGGCGCCAACAACTCAAACAGCTGCTACCACTCATAACTACTAAATTCGTAGTAGAGTCGGTAGCAAGGCTGAACATCAGCCCCTGCCCCGTCTTCTCCCCCTTCTTTTTCGGCAGCAATCGTGTAGGTCAGGGAAACAGACTTTTAGTCCCTACCTCCGTTTGCACCGTTTGCCAGCACAGAATATATATGTTTGCGACATCCACCCAATGCAGCTGCCTTGGGTGGTGCCACTTTGCTAGATGTTCTGGTCTCCGCGACGGCAACCCCCCGAAGGGTTTCATCGCGCCATGTTGCCAGGTCGCAAACCCAAATCATCCGGGTACCCCAATGCTTGCCCAAGGATGCCCAGTCCCAGGGCCACAACAGCAACTGCGTCCTGGCCTTCCTCAACCCAGGCGTAGTCACCCGTCATTTACCCCCAAAGTGGCGACGTCTCACCCTATGCACTTCAGAATTCTGCAGTTAAACTGTAATGGACTAACTGGGAAGATTACGGAGATAGTCGATTTCATGAAGCGGCACAACATCCGCATTCCTGCGATTCAAGAGACTAAACCCACAGCAAGATCTGCATTGCAGACCTGCTCTGGATATAATGTCCACAGAAAAGATCGCGAGAGCGGAAATGGAGGCGGCCTTGCGTTTATCATACACCACTCTCCGCAATATTATATATTTGATCCTGGCATCGACCGCAGGGACAATGTCTTAGAACGTCAAGGCCTATCTGTCCGGTAAGGCGATGCAAACCTAGAAATCATCAACATCTACATCCCTCCTGCCACCTGTTGCCCCAGTGATCCAGGCGACCCCCAAATAAGGGATATAAACCAACGCATCAGATTGCTTTTGGATGAACACAAGCGGGCGAAATGGGAGGAGCAGCTAAGAGGTTGTAACCTGTCTACCGGTGTGGGTAAACTTTGGTCCACCGTAAAGTCCCTATCGAATCCGACTAAGCACAAAGACAAAGTTTCCATCGCCTTTGGCGAAAAAGTGCTGTCGGATGCGAAAAAATGCGCGAGCGCTTTCTGCCGACAATATATAATGCATTCTACGGTCGACAAAGATAGACGGAGGGCAATTAGACACGCACATAAACACATATTCAGCTCGTCACCAATCACCATCACCGCTAAACAGGTTGAGGACGCCATTGGTCGCGCTAAACCATCCAAAGCAATGGGGCAAGACGGCATAGCCATGCTGATGCTTAAAAGCCTAGGGAAAGAGGGTTTCAAATATTTAGCGCATGTCTTCAACCTGTATTTTTCCACCTTTGTCATACCCGAGAAATGGAAAATGGCCAAGGTGGTCCCGCTACTAAAGCCTGGGAAACCAGCTAACATAGGTGAGTCGTATCGTCCGATATCTCTCCTATCGCCAGTGGCAAAGACGCTTGAAGCCATTTTGCTCCCTTATTTCCAAGCAAATTTACAGCTATCCTCTCATCAGCATGGCTTCAGAAAACTCCATAGCACAACCACCGCGCTAAATGCCATTAGCACCGAGATAAATTGCGGTTTAAATCAATACCACCACCGTAGAACAGTACTCGAAGCGCTAGACCTATCAAAAGCTTTTGATACGGTCAACCATGGCTCGTTACTGCAAGACCTGGAAGGGTCTACCCTTCACCTATGTCTTAAAAGGTGGACCGCAAATTATCTGGGTGGTTGGCAGGCATCGGTGCAATTTAGAAACGAAACATCAAAACCAAGGAGAACTAAACAAGGGGTGCCACAGGGTGGTATCCTATCCCCACTTTTGTTTAATTTCTACATATCTAAGCTACCTTTACCACCGGAAGGAGTCACAATCGTTTCCTACGCCGATGACTGCACAATAATGGCCGCAGGCCCAGGCCCACAGATCGATGAGCTATGCAACAGAATAAACGGCTACCTCCCTGATCTCTCCAGTTTTTTCGCCTTGCGAAACCTGGCATTATCACCAAATCTTCCGCGACCTTATTTACAACATGGACGTCCCAAATGTCGACCATTTTGAACATCCACGTCGATGGCACTACGCTACCGACTGTCCTAACCCCCAAAATCTTGGGTGTGATGTTTGATCAGTATCTAAATTTTGGTGAGCACGCAGCCGCAATTGTTCCGAGAATTCAGAGCCGTAACAAAATCCTCAAATCCCTCGCTGGCAGTACCTGGGGAAAAGATAAAGAACCGCTCATGACTACATACAAAGCAATTAGCCAGCCGATTTCGTGCTACGCGTCACCCATATGGTCGCCAAGCCTAAAAATTACCCACAGGAAGAAGCTACAGGCCTGCTAAAATACTGCTCTCAGATTTGCCACGGGCTGTCTTCTTATGTCCCCAGAGCACATAATGGGGCGAGAATACTCCCCATCAGGGAGAGAAATGAGATGCTGACCAAACAGTTCCTGTTGAATACCCAGAAACCTGAGCATCCCAACAGACATCTGATTGATTAACCAGCACCGCCCAGGGGCTTAAGGAGTCACCTCCGTAAGCATTTTGAGGAAATACGGCACCTGAGAACCCAGCCGTATGAAGCGAAAAAACAAAAGCAGTTCCTTGGTGAACTCCACAAACAGGCGTCGGACCTTTATGCCGGAAATTGGCCGGTGAATCCAGTACTCAAAGAAAAGTATCCAAAACTCGCGGAACGCATACTCCCCAGGGAAATGCGTGTCACTCTTGTTCAACTTTGTTCTGGATACTGTAACAGGTTAAACTCTTACCTATCCAGAATCAACCCCGATACACAAAATGTATGCCCCGCTTGCAATGTGTCCCCACATGATACCAACCATCTCTTTAATTGTAATGTGGAACCAACGCCTCTAACACCCCTTTCCTTATGGTCCCCCTGTTGAAACAGCAAGTTTCCTTGGACTCCCGTTAGAGGATATTGATGACAATTTGTGATCGGCCGGGGCTGTTAGGTGGGGCGAAGCACTGCTACAACAACAAAAACAACAAGGTTTGCACATATCGATTACATTTACGAGTTGATCGTCTCGACCGTCAAGCAACTTGAGTTGTAACTTTTTGTCGTACACCCCAACAATTATTTTGTCACGAAGCATTTGTCCGTCGTACGATTTTCCACATTCACACTGGAATTCGCACCGGTTTACTTTTGTTCGTAACTGTGTTTCAAACTCCGCTAATGATTGATGTTCTTTTTGCATTATACAGTTGAACTTGTACGTCTCCATTGGTATATTTTTTTGGGGTAGACAGCGTAGGTCGAATTTCTGCAAAACCTCGTCGAGTGACCGTTGTATAACGGCATCCCCGCACTTGGTTGTGCCTAGCCACGAGTCTTGCGTTCCGTTATTTGGAAAAAGTGCGTCATATATGTTGGCACCAGCCGTACCAATCAACCAAATAAAGTTTGCAATACCAGAAAGTTGCGCTTCCAGTCCTGCCAATAGTGAGCTTAATGAATGCATAAAAAGAGAACATTTTTTAATACCTACAATCGATGACTTAACTGCGGGATTAGTTAAGAAATCTATTTTTTCCGTGCTCGATCTAAGCAATGGATTTTGGCACATGGAGCTAGATAAACCTAGCTCAGACCTTCGTATATAGGTAGCCCTTTGCCTAGATTCGTATGCAAGACACTTCGGGCCAGGGACCGATATATTCGAACAAGTTCTGTTCATAGTTCGATTTGCTTGAAATTTGGTATATACCTATGTAGGTAGCCCTTTGCATAGATTAGGAATTACGATTCTTTTTTTTCGGGAAGTGGACCAGGGACCGATCTATTCAAACAAATTTTAAACGTTTGATTTGCCTAAAATTTGGTATATTGGTAGACCTTTGCCTATATTAATATTTACGAAACTTTTTTTTCCAGGAAATGGACCAGGGAAAAAAAGAGAAACGCAAAAGTATTATTATGATCGAAACGCTAAGGCATTACCTATACTAAATCCAGGAGATATCATAATTTTCAAGAAAAATAATAACGAATGGCATAACGGAACAGTAGTTGCGAAATGTAATGAACGCTTATACCTTGTAAAAGAAAATTTTAATAACCATTTCAGGAGTAATCGTCGCTTCATAGCTAAAGCTCGAAATAACGATTTAAATGCAAGTGAACTGTTAGCAGAGGAAATAATGGATTATAATAACAAAAACCAAGTATTCAGTTCGCCGCAAAGTTCAGTGAGGGACAGTCTGATGGGGGCAAATAAGGAAGTTGATAACACGAAAGAGAATTGTAATGTGGATGAACATTCGGTTGCAGAAACGGTTGCGCCCACAATCGTAGTAGATAACGCAACAGTTTCAGAAGCAAAATCACAAACAAATGAGCATGTTACAACTAGAAGCAAGGCGAATCTATACTAGGTGGTGGCAAAGCGAATTCAATCAATTCGCCGTAAAGTAGAATGTCAAGTCAAAAGAAAATTTTCATTGATTTCGATTAACTGACATGTTGCAGTACAAGGCGTTGTATGGAAAATTATCAAGAAAAAGCAATCAGCTGATGGAATAACACCACCTGTAATGAATTCGCCTTGACTAGAAGCGGGAGAGTAGTAAAACCACCAGCCCGACTTCAATATACATAAACTTAAAAAAAAAAAAAAAGCGTGTACTGAAAGCACATACCATGTTAGCCCCCTTAGGTAGTCGTCGCACTGTGTTGAGGCCCTTAGTGTGATAAGCCAAGATGTTGATCAAGTTTGTTATCGATCACCCCTAAGATAAGTTCATCACTATAAGTATATCAGTAATTAAAAATTTTAACACGTTTTCTACATTGTAGATAATTAAAAATAAAGAGTCAATGAAAGTAACTAATTGTACCATCACTTATTACAAAGAGGAATGGGGTATTAAAGAATATTTGAAGAGGGAGTGGGCCATAGTTCTATAGGTGGACGCCATTTAGGGATATCGCCATAAAGGTGGACCAGGGCTGACTCTAGAATCTGTTTGTACGATATGGGTATCGAATGAAAGGTGTTAGTGAGTATTTTAAAAGGGCGTGGGCTCAGTTCTATAGGTGGACGCCTTTTCCAGATATCGCCATAAAGGTGGACCAAGCGTGACTCTAGAATTTGTTTGTACGATATGGGTATGAAATGAAAGGTGTTAATGAGTATTTTAAAAGGGAGTGGGCCTTAGTTCTATAGGTGGACGCCTTTTCGAGATATCTCCATAAAGGTGGACCAGGGGTGACTCTAGAATTTGTTTGTATGATATGGGTATCAAATGAAATGTGTTATTGAGTATTTTAAAAGGGCGTGGGCTTAGTTCTATAGGTGGACGCCTTTTCCAGATATCGCCATAAAGGTGGACCAATGGTGACTCTAGAATTTTTTTGTACGATATGGGTATCAAATGAAAGGTGCTAATGAGTATTTTAAAAGGGAGTGGACCTTAGTTCTATAGGTGGACGCCTTTTCGAGATATCGCAATAAAGGTTGACCAGGGGTGACTCTATAATGTGTTTGTATGATATGGGTATCAAATTTAAGGTATTAATGAGGGTTTTAAAAGGGAGTGGTGGTAGTTGTATATGTTAAGGCGTTTTCGAGATATCGACCAAATGTGGACCAGGGTGACCCAGAACATCATCTGTTGGGTACCGCTAATCTAATATATATTATAAATGGGAAAGTTTGGATGTTTGGATGTTTGGATGTTTGTCCAGACGTTTGTCTTTGTGACTCAATAACGCAAGAACGGCTGGACCGATTTGGATGAAATTTTGCACACATATAGCCAATAGTCTAGAAGGATCTACTAGCTATATATTTTTCAAAAGGGGCGTGGTCCCCGCCCCCTAGGAACAGTTATAATTTAATTATTATATTTTTTCGTCTTTGCGACTGAATCACGCCAGAATGGCTGCACGGATTTTGATGAAATCTGGGACACAGACAGTAGTCTACTAGCGAAATTTTTTTCGAACGTGGAAAGAGGGATGGGGGTCCCACGACCCCTTCGAGAAATTATTTTTCATAATTTTTACACATTATAACTTTACGTATACTGGCCTTCACCAATATCACAGACTCAAGGTGTCAAATAAGTCGAGGGCTTACAAAGTAAGCAGTGACACCCTCCACCCGCCCCCCCTTTATCTCCTCCTCTGGTGTAAAATCCATAAATTGTTATAACTCAATCTAAATTTTCTCCTAAATCAATAGTTTTTGGTATCTGGTACATACAGAACGAGATCTAGACAATTTTGGAGGAACGATCAGTGGTCCTCTCCTCTACTCCCGCCATCCGCCCTCCATCAATTGTTTTTATTAGCACGCTTTTATTAGCTTTACCTGTATGTTTCTATCTAACTTTTTATTCGCTCCATTGCGCCTGCTGCCTTATTAACATGGTTTTATAATTAGCTTCACCTTATTTGTAATCCCGTAAGGGTCATATCGAGACCCTTCCGGGATCATTTCTGGATGGTTTTCGGGATCGGTCCGGGATTACGCCGGGGTAATTTCGGGACCTTTTCGGGACTATTTCGGGATCATTTTGGGACCCTTCCGGGATCATTTCTGTATAGTTTACGGGATCCGTCCGGGATCCCGTCGGGGTTATTTTGGAACATTTTCGGGACTATTCCGGAATCATTTCGGGACTATTTCGCGATCATTTGGGGACTCTTCCGGCATCATTTCTGGATGGTTTTCGGGATCCGTGCGGGATCTCGTCGGGGTCATATGGGGACTTTTTCGGGATCATTTGGGGGCTCTTCGGGCATCATTTCTGGATGGTTTTCGGGATCCGTCCGGGATATCGTCGGGGTCATTTGGGGACTTTTTCGGGATCATTTGGGAGCTCTTCCGGCATCATTTCTGGATGGTTTTTGGGATCCGTCCGGGATCTCGTCGGGGTCATTTGGGGACTTTTTCGGGATCATTTTGGGGCTCATCCGGTATCATTTCTGGATGGTTTTCGGGATCCGTCCGGGATCCCGTCGGGGTCATTTCGGGACTTTCTCGCGACTAATACGGGATCATTTGGGAACCCTTTCGGCATCATTTCTGGATGGTTTTCGGGATCCGTCCGGGATCCCATTAGGGTAATTTCGGGACTATTAGGGGATCATTTGGGAACGTTTCCGGCATCATTTCTGGATAATTTTCGGGATCCGTCCGGGATGCCGACGAGGTCATTTCGGGATCATTTGGGATACCTACCGGCATCATTTCTGGATGGTTTTTGGGATTCGTCCGGGATCCCGTCGTGGTCCTTTCGGGACTTTTTTTCGACTAATACGGGATCATTTGCGGGCCCTTTCGGCATCATTTCTAGATAGTTGTCGGGATCCGTTCGGGATCCCGTCAGGGTCTTTTCGGAACTATTAGGTGATCATTTGAGGACATTTCCGGCATCATTTCTGGATAGTTTTCGGGATCCTTTCGGGGTTCAGTCAAGGTCATTTCGGGACTTTTTCGGGATCATTTAGAGATGGCTTTCAGGATTCGTCCGGGAACCCGTCAGGGTAATTTCTGCACTTTGCCGAGACTATTTCGGGATAATTTTGGGACCTCCCCAAGATCATTTCTGGATGGATTTTGGGATCAGTCCGGGATGCCGTCAGGGTCATTTTAGCATTAGGTGATCATTTGAGGACCTTTCCGGCATCACTTCTGGATGGTTTTCGGTATCCGCTCAGGATCCCGTCGGAATTATTGCGGGACTTTTTCGGGATTATTTGGTGTCCCTTCCGGCATCATTTCTGGATGGTTTTTGGGATTCGTCCGGCATCCCGTCGGGTTTATTTCGGGACTTTTTCTCGACTAATACGGGATCATTTGCGGGCCCTTTCGGCATCATTTCTAGATAGTTGTCGGGATCCGTTCGGGATCCCGTCAGGGTCTTTTCGGAACTATTAGGTGATCATTTGAGGACATTTCCGGCATCATTTCTGGATAGTTTTCGGGATCCTTTCGGGGTTCAGTCAAGGTCATTTCGGGACTTTTTCGGGATCATTTAGAGATGGCTTTCAGGATTCGTCCGGGAACCCGTCAGGGTAATTTCTGCACTTTGCCGAGACTATTTCGGGATAATTTTGGGACCTCCCCAAGATCATTTCTGGATGGATTTTGGGATCAGTCCGGGATGCCGTCAGGGTCATTTTGGCATTAGGTGATCATTTGAGGACCTTTCCGGCATCACTTCTGGATGGTTTTCGGTATCCGATCAGGATCCCCTCGGAATCAGTGCGGGACTTTTCGGGATCATTTGGGGTCCCTCCCAAGATCATTTCTGGATGGATTTCGGGATCTGTCCGGTATCCCGTCAGGGTCATTTAGGGGTGCGTTCGAGATCCCGTCAGGGTCATTTCGGGACTTCTTCGGGACTATATCGGGATAATTTCTGGATGGTTTATGGGATCCGTCCATGACCCCTTAAGGGTCATTTCGGGACTATTAGGTGATCATTTTAGGACCTTGCCGGCATCACTTCTGGATGATTTTCGGTATCCGTTCGGGATCCCATCGGAATCAATGCGGGACTTTTACGGAATCATTTGGGATTCCTTCCGGCATCATTTCTCAATGGTTTTCGGGATTTGTCCGGGATCCCGTCGGGGTTATTTCGGGACCTTTTCGGGGCTAATACGGGATCATTTGGGGATCCTCTAGGGGTCGTTTCGTGACTTTTTCTGTATTATTTCGGGATCATTTTGGGACCATTTCGGCATAATTTCTTGATGGTTTGCCGGATCCATCAGGGTCATTTCGGGACCATTTTGGGATCATTTGGGGACCCTTCCGAGATCATTTCTGGATCCGTCCGGGATGCCGTAGGAGCCATTTCGGGATTTTTTGTTACTTTTCCGGGATAGTTTTTGCACCCTTCCGGGATCATTTCTGGATCTGTGCGGGATCCCATCTGGGTCAATTTCGGACTATTTCGGGATCATTTTGGAATCCTTCCGGAATCATTTCTGTATGGTTTTCGCGATCCATCGTGGATCCCCTCGGAGCCATTTCGGAACTTTTTCTGGAGTTAGACGGGATAATTTAGGGACCCTTCCTGGATATTTTCTGGGTGTTTTTTGAGATCCGCCCGGGAGCCTGTCAGGGTCATTTCGGAACTTTTTCGGGATCATTTTGGAACACCTTCAGGGATCATTTCTGTGTGGTTCTCTGGATACGTCTAGAATCGTGTCGCTGTCATTTCGGGTTTTTTGGGACTATTCGGGGAACTTTTGGAGACCCTTTCGGGGCATTTCTGGATGGTTTTCGGGATCCGTCCGCGATAGCGTTGGGGTCATTTCGTAGCTTTTTCTGGATAATTTCGGGATCATTTGGGATCCTATCAGGTTATCAGCTCATTTAGTTCTTTTTTTTACTCAATTACAAAAATAAAATGCATTAGACAGAAAACAAAATTTTAAACAGATAATAAGCAGGCTAACGCGAATAGCCCATATATTTAAAATTTTCCTTGCGGACGGGGCCGCGGGTAAAGGCTAGTTTATTTATATATGTAATACCACGAACGGTATTCCTGCCAAGATTTAAAGCCCTTGATTTCGCCCTGCAGAACTTTTTCATTTACTTCTACTTAATATGGTAGGTGTCACACCCATTTTACAAAGTTTTTTTCTAAAGTTATATTTTGCGTCAATAAACCAATCCAATTACCATCTTTCATCCTTTTTTTCGTATTTGGTATAGAATTGTGGCATTTTTTTTTAATTTATCGTAACATTCGATATCGAAAAAGTGGGCGTGGTCATAGTTGGATTTCGTCCATTTTTTACACCAATACAAAGTGAGTTCAGATAAGTACGAGAACTGAGTTTAGTAAAGATATATCGATTTTTGCTCAAGTTATCGTATTAACGGCCGAGCGGAAGGACAGACGGAAGACTGTGTAAAAAAACTGGGGGTGGCTTCAACCGATTTCGCCATTTTTCACAGAAAACAGTTATCGCCCTAGAATCTAAGCCTCTACCAAATTTCACAAGGATTGGTAAATTGTTGTTCGACTTATGGCATTAAAAGTATACTAGACAAATTAAATGAAAAAGGGCGGAGCCACGCCCATTTTGAAATTTTCTTTTATTTTTGTATTTTATTGCACAATATCATTACTGGAGTCGAATGTTGACATAATTTGCTTATATACGGTAAGGATATTTAATTTTATGTTAAAATTTGACTTAAAAAAAATTTTTTTTTAAAGTGGGCGTGGTCGCTCTCCGATTTTGCTAATTTTTATTAAGCATACATATAGTAATAGGAGTAACTCTCTTGCCAAATTTAATCATGATATCTTCAACGACTGCCAAATTACTCCAATAATGATATGGTGCAACAAAATACAAAAATAACAGAAAATTTCAAAATGGGCGTGGCTCCGCCCTTTTTCATTTAATTTGTCTAGGACACTTTTAACGCCATAAGTCGAACAAAAATATAGCAATGCCATAATTCTATACCAAATACGAAAAAAGGGATGAAACATGGTAAGGTAATTGGATTGTTTTATTGACGCGAAATATAACTTTAGAAAAAACTTCATAAAATGGTTGTGACACCTACCATATTAAGTAGAAGAAAATGAAAAGTTCTGCAGGGCGAAATAAAAAAGCCTTAAAATCTTGGCAGGTATTACATATATAAATAAATTAGCGGTATCCAACAGATGATGTTCTGGGTCACCCTGGCCCACATTTTGTTCTATATCTGGAAAACGCCTTCACACCACTCCCTTTTAAAACTCTCATTAATACCTTTAATTTAATACCCATATCGTACAAACTCATTCTAGAGTCACCCCTGGTCCACCTTTATGGCGATATCTCGAAAAGGCGAACATCTATAGAACGAAGGCCCACTCCCTTTTAAAAATACTCATTAACACCTTTCATTTGATACCCATATCGTACAAACAAAGTCTAGAGTCACCCCTGGTCCACCTTTATTGCGATACCTCGAAAAGGCGTCCACCTATAGAACTAAGGTCCACTCCCTTTTAAAATACTCATTAACTCCTTTTGTTTGATACCCATATTGCATACCCACCTTTATGGCGATATCTCGAAACGGCGTCCACCTATGGAACTAAGGATTACTCCCTTTTAAAAATACTCAATAACACCTTTCATTTGTTACCCATATTGTACAAACAAATTCTAGGGTCACCCATGCTCCACCTTTATGGCGATATCTCGAAACGGCGTCCACCTATGGAACTAAGGATTACTCCCTTTTAAAATACTCATTAACACCTTTCTTTTGATACCCATATTGTACAAACAAATTCTAGGCTCACCCCTGGTCCACCTTTATGGCGATATCTCGAAAATGCGACCAAATATACAACAACCACCACTCCCTGTTAAAACCCCCATTAATACTTTTAATTTGATACCCATATCGTACAAACAAAGTCTAGAGTCACCCCTGGTCCACCTTTATTGCGATACCTCGAAAAGGCGTCCACCTATAGAACTAAGGGCCACTCCCTTCTAAAATACTCATTAACTCCTTTCGTTTGATACCCATATTGCACGAACGAATTCTAGAGTCACCCCTGGCCCGCCTTTATGACGATATCTCGAAACGGCGTTCACCTATAGAACTAAGGCCCACTCGCTTTTAAAATACTCATTAACACCTTTCGTTTGATACCCATATTGTACAAACAAATTCTAGGGTCACCCCTGGTCCACCTTTATGGCGATATCTCGAAACGGCGTCCACCTATGGAACTAAGAATTACTCCCTTTTAAATACTCATTAACACCTTTCATTTGATACCCATATCGTACAAACGCATTCTAGAGTCACCCCTGGTCCACCATTATGGCGATATCTCGAAAAGGCGACCACCTATACAACAACCACCACTCCCTTTTAAAACCCTTATTAATACCTTTAATTTGATACCCATATCGTACAAACACATTCTAGAGTCACCCCTTGTCCACCTTTATGGCGATATTTCGAAACGGCATCCACCTATAGAACTAAGGCCCACTCCCTTTTAAAATACTCATTAACACCATTCGTTTGATGCCCATATTGTACAAACAAATTCTAGGGTCACCCCTGGTTCACCTTTGTGGCGATATCTCGAAACGGCGTCCACCTATGGAACTAAGGATTACTCCCTTTTAAAATACTCATTAATACCTTTCATTTGATACCCATATCGTAGAAACGCATTCTAGAGTCAAACCTGATCCACCTTTATGGCTATATCCCTAAATGGCATCCACCTATAGAACTATGGCCCACTCCCTCATAAAATACTCTTTAATGCCTTTTATTTGATACACATTCCAGGGTTTCTCGCGTTTCATTTTCCTACATGGTTATTTTCCCTTATGTTGTCACCATAGCTCTCAACTGAGTATGTAATGTTCGGTTACACCCGAACTTAACCTTCCTTACTTGTTTTATACTCAGTTGAGCAGAGCTCACAGAGTATATTAAGTTTGATTGGATAACGGTTGGTTGTACATATATAAAGGAATCGAGATAGATATAGACTTCCATATATCAAAATAATCAGGATCGAAAAAAAATTTGATTGAACCATGTCCGTCCGTCCGTTAACACGATAACTTGAGTAAATTTTGAGGTATCTTGATGAGATTTGGTATGTGGGTTCCTGAGCACTCATCTCAGATCGCTATTTAAAATGAAAGAAATCGGACTATAACCACGCCCACTTTTTCGATATCGAAAATTTCGAAAAACCGAAAAAGTGCGATAATTAATTACAAAAGACAGATAAAGCGACGAAACTTGGTAGATGAGTTGAACTTATGACGCAAAGTAGAAAATTAGTAAAATTTTGGACAATGGGCGTGGCACCGCCCACTTTTAAAAGAAGGTAATTTTAAATTTTGCAAGCTGTAATTTGGCAGTCGTTGAAGATATCATAATGAAATTGGGCAGGAACGTTACTTCTATTACTATATCTACGCTTAATAAAAATTAGCAAAATCGGAGAAGGACCACGCCCACTTTTAAAAAAAAAAATTTTTTAAAGTAAAATTTTAACAAAAAATTTAATATCTTTACAGTATATAAGTAAATTATGTCAACAGTCAACTCCAGTAATGATGTGGTGCAACAAAATACAAAAATAAAAGAAAATTTCAAAATGGGCGTGGCTCCGCCCTTTTTCATTTAATTTGTCTAGGATACTTTTAACGCCATAAGTCGAACAAAAATTAACTAATCCTTTTGAAATTTGGTAGGGGCATAGATTTTATGACGTTAACTGTTTTCTGTGAAAAGGGGCGGAATCGGTTGATTCCACGCCCAGTTTTTATACACAGTCGTCCGTCTGTCCTTCCGCATGGCCGTTAACACGATAACTTCAGCAAAAATCGACATATCTTTAATGAACTTAGTTCACGTGCTTACTTGAACTCACTTTATCTTGGTATGAAAAATTAACGAAATCCGACTATGACCACGCCCACTTTTTCGATATCGAAAATTACGAAAAATGAAAAAAATGCCATAATGCTATACCAAATACGAAAAAAGGGATGAAGCATGGTAAGGTAATTGGATTGTTTTATTGACGCGAAATATAACTTTAGAAAAAACTTTATAAAATGGTTGTGACACCTACCATATTAAGTAGAAGAAAAAGAAAAAGTTCTGTAGGGCGAAATAAAAAACCCTTAAAATCTTGGCAGGTATAACATATATAAATAAATTAGCGGTATCCAACAGATAATGTTCTGGGTCACCCTGGTCCACATTTTGGTCGATATCTGGAAAACGCCTTCACATATACAACTACCACCACTCCCTTTTAAAACTCTCATTAATACCTTTAATTTGATATCCATATCGTACAAACTCATTCTAGAGTCACCCCTGGTCCACCTTTATGTCGATATCTCGAAAAGGCGAACACCTATAGAACGAAGGCCCACTCCCTTTTAAAAATACTCATTAACACCTTTCATTTGATACCCATATCGCACAAACAAAGTCTAGAGTCACCCCTAGTCCACCTTTATTGCGATACCTCCAAAAATGCGTCCACCTATAGAACTAAGGTCCACTCCCTTTTAAAATACTCATTAACTCCTTTTGTTTGATACCCATATTGCACAAACGAATTCTAGAGTCACCCCTGGCCCACCTTTATGGCGATATCCCGAAACGGCGTCCACCTATGGAACTAAGGATTACTCCCTTTTAAAAAACTCATTAACACCTTTCTTTTGATACCCATATTGTACAAACAAATTCTAGGGTCACCCCTGCTCCACCTTTATGGCGATTTCTCGAAACGGCGTCCACCTATGGAACTAAGGATTACTCCCTTTTAAAATACTCATTAACACCTTTCTTTTGATACACATATTGTACAAACAAATTCTAGGGTCACCCCTGGTCCACCTTTATGGCGATATCACGAAAATGCAACCACCTATACATCAACCACCACTCCCTTTTAAAACCCTCATTAATACCTTTAATTTGATACCCATATCGTACAAACACATTCTAGAGTCACCCCTGGTCCACCTTTGTGGCGATATTTCGAAACGGCGTCCACCTATAGAACTAAGGCCCACTCCCTTTTAAAATACTCATTAACACCTTTCGTTTGATGCCCACATTGTACAAACAAATTCTAGGGTCACCCCTGGCCCACCTTTATGGCGATATCTCGAAACGGCGTCCACCTATGGAACTAAGGATTACTCCCTTTTAAAATACTCATTAACATCTTTCATTTGATACCCATATCGTACAAACGCATTCTAGAGTCAACCCTGATCCACCTTTATGGCTATATCCCTAAATGGCGTCCACCTGTAGAACTATGGCCCACTCCCTCATAAAATACCTTTAATGCCTTTCATTTGATACGCATGTCATACAAACACATTCCAGGGTTTTCCTCGGTTCATTTTCCTACATGGTTATTTTCCCTGATGTTGTCACCATAGCTCTCAACTGAGTATGTAATGTTCGGTTACACCCGAACTTAACCTTCCTTACTTGTTCGTTAATTGCTTTGTCACCGTCCGCTGTCTCCAGCGATGCCAGATTGTCTATTGTTGAAAATTATGGCGCCGTTAATTCTATTAATTTCACCGCCGCCGATATTGCACATACTGTCGCCCCAAATGAAAGCACCTCTTATGCTGTAAATACCAATGATAAGCCTCATAACGCTAATATTGTGTCTGCTGATAATATTAATTATGTTAATACTGGCGTGCAACCTGAGGCCCCCAGAGAGGTGACGGCTGTGCCGCTCGTAGATCGATATTTGTATCAAGGCTTCACGATTCGTTGACGGAAGATGATATAATTAACTATATTGTATCTAAGCTTAATTTTAGACCTATGAAATTAAGTGTTTACAAATTTAATTTTAAGTATGAAAGTGACATCTCGTCTTTTAAAATATCAGTGCCTGATGCATATTTTGATAAAATTCTTGAACAGTCTTTTTGGCCGATACATTAGGTGGTTCATTTGTTCACGAAAAAGGCAAATGTAAGAAATTCAAAAACGTAAATATCGGTTTGTCTAATATATCTATTCATTATCAGAATGTCAATGGCTTACGATCCAAATTGAGTTCTTTATTTCTAAACAGTTTTTCTCTGCTGAGACCTGGCTTAAAGAAGACAATTATAATTAAGAGATTTTCTCGAATAATTATGTCGTGTATAGGCGCGATCGCGCGTCTAGTGCGGGTGGTGTCCTTATAGCCATGGACTCTATCCTATCGTCGGAATTACTGTTGTTGGACAACAACTTTGACATTGAATTTATAGCAGTCAAGATCTCTTTACATGGTTTCAATCTATTTATTTGCTACTGCTATATACCGCCACAGTCGGATATGCACGTTTATACTCAACATAGCTCATCTATATGTAGTGTTTACTGAGTTGCGAGATAGAGACCGCCTGGTGGTGCTTAGTGACTTCAATTTGCCTACAGTAAATTGGATTAGTAACAGCGAATTAAACTTTTTGACGTTCACTAATAAGCACGATTTTTGTAAAAGCCTGCTTAATTCACATTTACTAAAATTAAACAATACACTAAATTGCAAAAATATATAGCTGGATTTATTATTTGCGGATGGTCCTGTGGGTATTGCCCTCAAACGAATTCCTCCCTTATCACTTCCAGAGGATCCTCTACCTACATCCTACACTTGAGATAATGCTTGATTATGCTCAGCCTGTGTTGTTTGATGCAGCAAGAGGAAAATCTAGTTTTCGATCAAGATGTTTTATAAGGCAAATTTTAATGAGCTGAATTATCTTATTTCTACCCACGAATGGTAGGATCTTTACGCTTGTAATGATATCGATTCAGCAACATCTATTTTTACAGTTCTCTCGATGGCTTCTTCGATTGCTGTGTGCCTCTTCGCCATGGCAGTACGGAAACGGGAAAACCGCAGTGGTTCTCAAGACATCTTGTGAGACTATATAATTTCAATTCAACTGTATAATATTAAATCTAGACTATACAAACGATTTAAAATATCAGGATCATGCTCCGATTTTTCTAAATATTTAGTTGCTAGATCAAACTTTCATCGTCTTAATCAACAGTGCTATAAATATTACTTAAACCGGTGTAAGCTTAAATTTTTTAACAACAGTTGTACAGTTTTGTCAATTCGAAGAGAAAAACTTCAGGATTTCCATCTGCTTTTGTCTATGGATGTAAAGATGCAAGCTCTGATGATGATGTCGCCAACTTATTTGCAGAATTTTTTAAGTCGACCTATTCATCAGAACTTTTTCAATTAGATCTCTATCCGTACATTTTAGACAGTTCTAATTGTATTCTAGATCCTGTCATCGATATAGATATTGTTCTCAAGAGTCTTCTTGAGTTGAATCCGAACTTTTCTCCGGGTCCAGATGGTGTTCCTTGTTGTGTGCTAAAGTTCTGCGCTATCAAGTTATCCAAGGCGATCTTTAAATTATTTACACTATCTCTGGAATCTTCTCTATTCCCTTCAATTTGGAAGCAGTCAATTATTATTCCCTTACATAAGAAAGGTAGTAGGTCCAGGATTGAGAACTACGGGGGCCAGGGCCGGACTTGAGGTATTTGCCGCTTAAATTTTTTAGGCTGTTTATTTTTCTACGCCTCCCCTCAAGTTATTCAAAGATTTTTAAGTTAACAAGAAAACTTAATTAAACATTATTTTAAAAATTAAAGTAAAGAGTACAAAGAAGTTAACACTATATTTACTCCCCCTCCAAGAGAGTTTAAAACAAACAAATTATTAATTAATATTAAATGAAACCTTTTTTTGTTTTTTGTTGTTTAATGTATTTGTATTTGTATTTAAATTAGTGTTAATAAGTACATTTTCTGGTTTAAGTAAATCAATCGAAAAATGTTTAATAGTACTTTTGTATTGAATTGTAAATGTTTTATGTTTCTTAGAAATAACTTTAAAAGGTCCTTCATAAGGTGATTCTAAATTAGGTTTACGAAGAACTTTAACAAAAACATACTTACAATTTTCTAATTTTTTAGTAACGAAAAAACTTTAGAACGAACAAGCGAAAAAAATTCTCTTATTTTTTGAAGATCGTCATTAGAAAAATCATGTTCTTTATTTTTATTTGAAATAATTAATTCACCAGGTATTCTAAGTGTTTGACCATAAACAAGTTCAGCAGATGAACATTTTAAATCTTCTTTAATAGAAGTTCGTAAACCAAGTAGAATGAATGGTAAAATGTCAGACCAATGAACCAAGTCGTTTGATGCTATAATTGCTGCTTTTAAAGTTCGATGAAATCTCTCTGCCATTTGCTTGGGAATGGTAAGGAGATGTATGAATTTTATGAGAACCTAAAAGTTTAGTTAATTCCGTAAAAAACTTTTGAGGTGAATTGTGAACCTTGATCTACTGTAATATTCAATGGTATACCAAATCGTGGTATATAATTTTGAATAAAAGTTTTTACTATAGTATTTGATGAAATATCTTTAAGTGGATAAGCTTCAGGCCAACGTGAAAATCTGTCAATAATTGTTAAAATATAACAATTTTCATTTGAAACTGGAAGAGGTCCAACAATATCCATATGAATATGTTCAAAACGACTTGATGGTATTTGAATTTTTTGAATAGGAGATTTAGTATGTCTTGAAATTTTGGATTTTTGACAATTGATACAAGATGAAGTCCAATCGTTAATTTCTTTACGCATGTTAGGCCAATAATATTTATTTTGAATTAATTTTCTAGTTGTTCTTATACTTGGATGAGATAATGAGTGAATTTTTCAAAAATAATTATTCTCATAGAATGTGGAAACATAAGGTCGAAAAGGTTGTAGAGGAACATCACACCATATATTTAAATTAATAACTGGAATATGAATTTATTTTAAATTATTTTTAGAATTTTGATCAGAAATGGTTTTTGTAAAAATTTATCAGTTTGTTGTTCTTTATATAAAGTTTCTATATTTATGTATATCTTGAGTTGAAATTGCATTTATTTCTGGAATACGGAAAAGTGTGTCAGCAACTATGTTGTCTTTTCCACGTATATATTGAGCAATATATTCAAGATGACGTAGTTGACGAGGATAATCTATCTAGTTTAGAATCTAGAACATGAATTAAAGGTTTATGACCAGTATAAATTGTAAAAGTTCTACCATCAAGAAAATGTTTAAAATGTTTAATTGAATTATAAATTGCCTATAGTTCACGATCAAATGTTGAATATTTAGTTTCTGTTGTAGTTAATTTTCTTGAAAAATAGCTAAGGGTTCTAGTATATTATTGCTAGTTTGTTGAAGAACTGCTCGAATAGCAACATTTGATGCATCTACTGCTAATGATAAAGTACCATTTTTGTCGAAATGTGTAAGTAAAGTATTTTTAGCAAAAAGTTTTTTAACATTTTCGAAAGATGTTGTGGTTTCGTTTGTCCAATTTAATTGTTTGAGTTTGTTTTTGATTGCATGTGTTAACATTTCATGCAGAGGACTAAGTTCTGTTGCTAACATTTTAATATATCTGTGATAGTAATTTATCATACCTAAAAATTTTTTTAATTTATTTATAGAAATTTGGTTTTTCTAAATTTGTTATGATTTCAATTCAATCTAAAGATGGTTTAATACCTTCGCCTGAAAATTCGTAACTTAAAAAATTTAATTTATTTACACCGGGAACACATTTTGAAGGTTTAATATTTAAATTATATACTTCAAGTCTTTTGAAAACTGATTTTAAATGGTTTATATGTTGATATTCGTTTTTACGAATCCATAATTTGAAAAGTAATTCTTGACTTACAATGGAGTCAGTACCATAAGTGATTTCATAAATCTGAATAATTCAGATGGGGAACGATCACCAAGTTCAGTTTGAAAATAATTGTTCTAATCGTTTCTCTTCACTAAGAGAAAATCTTTCACACACAATTTTTTTGATTGTATCATATTTACAGGAAAAGCGCTATGTGGCCATAAAAATTGTCAAATCTGCTCATTATTTCGCTGAGACGGCAAAAGATGAAATTAAGATACTCAAATCGGTGCGTGATTCAGATTCAAGTAATCCGCGTCGTCAAAAAACGGTGCAATTGCTAGATCATTTTAAGAACACTGGCGTAAATGGCACACACATTTGTGTGGTATTCGAGGTGCTCGGCGACAATCTGTTAAGACTCATAACCAAATCCAATTATCGTGGTATACCAATTGAAAATGTGAAATCCATAACACGTCAGGTGCTCGAAGGTTTAGATTATTTACATACATGTTACAAAATTATACATACCGATATAAAACCAGAAAATGTGCTACTCTGTGTTGATGAACAATATGTACGTTCGTTGGCAAATGAAGCTGCGGAATTGTATGTGATGAATTATAAAATGTTTCCTTCGTTTGTAAGTCGTGCACCAAAAGAGTATCGCGAGCCACAAATTACCGGCAAAATGAGTAAAAATAAAAAGAAGAAACTTAAAAAGAAAGCAAAGAAACGTTTGGAACTATTTAAAAAACAATGGGATTATTTGGAACAAAGTGGTGACACGCCAGTTGGAGATGGTGGTGGTATTGTTGCTGACGGCACAGAGCTCTCTAACGATGGTGTTGGCGATGGTAGTACTGAGCAGAGGGCTCGTTTGAATTTTACATTGGTGAATGGTAATACATATGATGCGGAGTATAAGCAAGAAGATGATTATGACGATGATGAAAATGCTGAGCAAGATGTCATTTCTGAGGAGCATACTGCAGATGGTGATGCCGATGATGATGATGAAGAAGAGCAACAGCACCAACTGCAAGTACGTGACAGTAATAATTCAAATACGAACTCACCACGAAAACAGCAAAGACAGAAAGCAGGTGTAGCGACAGTAGAACAGGTTGTTACCAATAGTGTTGGTGGTGCTGCTGGCGAGAAGAAGAAAAATAAGAAGAACGCAGCGCAACAACAGCAACAACAACATCATAAAGAGAAGGAAAAACTACAACAACAACAAAATGATAACACGTCCACCTCGAGCAGCGATAGCCGTACCATTAAGGACGAGCGTAATGACTCAGGCAGCTCTTCTCCGACCCTTAAAGGACAATCAGTAAACAAGAAAGTTTCAACAATAAAAACCATCGACGCAAAGGCAAGCAACAAAGCGCAAAAAAATAATATAAAAAATTATAAAAATTCAAGCACTTCAAATACGCATATAATAACAAATACCAAACAAAACTGTAATAATAATGAGAAAATTGTTAACTGCATCAAATATTTATATTATTTTAAAAAATTTTTTTTTTGTTTATTTTTGAGTTTAAATATTTTAATACTAATAAGAATTATCTTTTTTTGAAGTTATTCAAAAATGTTTAAGTTAACACGAATTTCAATAAAAATTATTTTAAAAATTGAAGTAAAGAGTACAGTTAACACTATATAGACTAATCCCAACCCCCATTTGTATGGGAGATGCCACGACCCTCGTTATACCCAGTTTTTCTGGAAGGGGTAGGTATTGGTCTCATATAACTACTCACCTAATTTCAGTCGTCTAGCCTTAATACTTTCAGATATATTGACTACGAAAAATTCCAGTTGTATGGGAGGTGCCACGCCCCCTTTTTCGTTATACCCAGTTTTTCTGGAGGGGGTAGGGATTGGTCTCATATAACCACTCACTTAATTTCAGTCGTCTAGCCTTAATACTTTCAGATATATTGACTACGAAAAATTCCAGTTGTATGGGAGGTGCCACGCCCCCTTGTTGAAAACTTTTTTTATATAGCCTACCATAGATTGACGCACTCAGGGTATGTCATGGCAAAATTTCGTTCGATTCCATTCTGCGGTTTAGGCTGCAAGTCCAAACATACATACAAACATACTTTCACAAATATATAGTAGATTGCATGTACATACATATGTACATGGTTAACAAATTTTGATCTTTCCATAAAAATACACTTATTCACAATAATTTGCGTCGAACCTTATTTTTTGCAAATTCTTCTATCAACTTATCACAATCAAGTTTTACATATAATGAAGATTCAATTGCAAGTAAAGCCGTAGCCGACGTTCGGTGTTCTGATGTTGTTGAAGGTAAATAATTTTTTATTCTTCGTAAACATGAAAAAGATCTTTCGGCACTGCACTTTGTTACTGCAGTGCATACAAGTATTGTATAAGCTATTTCGACGTTTGGAAACACCATTTGAAGATCATTTTTTCGCAAAAATTTTAGCATTTCTGTTGGTGAAAAATTTGATATCTGCATTTCCATGCAATGCATTTTAAAATGAACTCATCCTCAAAGGATGTCTCCAAGTCTTCGTGATAAAATTCACACAACTGTTTTGCTTGCTCACGAAGGTCTTCAGAACTTAAAGTATTCAATTCAATGAGCGCAGAAAATTTCTTAAAAATGTTTTTGTATACTGAGCTTCTTTTTTCTAGATTGCAGAGTAAATTGTCGATGATAACATTAAAAGAATTGACTCTCAAGTCTTCTCTGCCCAACAATGTTACATCTCCTTCTTTTTTTTCATCAAACTGAGTTTTCCTGATTTTTTTTCTACTTTGACAAGTCTTATATTCTTTAAAGACTGATGCCTCAAGGGCTTTTTTTTTTCAAAAATGTCAAAATCTTTACGCATCATTTTAACAGTATTAAGAAGTCCATCGTACAATTGAATCACTTGGTCCTTTGTAGTAGAAACAGATTGCAATTTCTTACTGACTGCTTCGAAACGTGAAAGAATAAAATGCCAAAAACCAACCATAAAAACTGTTTCAAGAGATTCTAATTTATCCCGGATTCCTTTGGCCACGTGATACGTTGTTGCACAGAGTAGCAGACGACATGTTAAACGCTCTGTTGCACACACTTTTAAAATTTTCGCGCCTTTATCTGAATGCTTACGACTGATGATCCATGAAATGAATGAACAAATTCCTTATATTAAATTATTGATATAGGTACATTTTTTAAATTTTATTTTCCTTTATTTGAGATATAAATGATTATCCAATATAATTTTTTTCCTTACACATTTGATTTCCAAATCATAAATTATTCTGTCGTTAGGTTCTAAAAATTGTTCGCTCCCTAAATGGCGCCCCCAAAACTTTGCCGCCCTAGGCTACAGCCTAGTCAGCCTAGTGGTAAGTTCGGCCCTGACAGGGGCATATCTAAACTTTCGGCTATACCAAAAATGTTTGAAAAGATCATCACCTGCCAAATTCAATATATATACCCAGCCAGAAGATCAACCACAACCAACTTGTTTGAGTTCACTTCTCTAGTTATGGATGGATTCTTATCCAATAAGCAAACCGATGTTATTTATACCGACTTCAGCAAAGCATTTGACTCTGTTAACCGTGAGCTTTTAACTTATAAACTTGACTTACTGGGTTTTCCGAAGAATTTATTACTTTGGCTTCGCAGCTATCTTGTAAATAGAACTCAGCGAGTTATGTTCAAAAACAGTATCTCTGAGTTGATAGAAGTAAATTCTGGTGTGCCTCAGGGTATCCATTTGGGTCCATTACTTAAAACACTCTTCATAAATGACTAACCTAAGGTTATTTAATATTCCCGAGCTCTAATGTATGTAGATGGTGTAAAACTATGCTATACATACTTGCCTTCTGACTCTTCTCGTTTGGATCTACTTTAGGCCGATATAGACTCATTTAAATTATGGTGTACAGGAAATCTACTAGTTTTGAACAGTTGCAAATCATAGAGTCAGTTGCATTTCATAGAGTCCACCCAGTTTTAAAGTCCTATATTCTAGATGGTGCTCTCTTTGAGCTATATCTGTAGTATCTGACCTAGGTGTTCTGTTTGATGCGAAAATGAGCTTTAACATGCATATCTCATCTATCATAAACAAAACATCGGGTGTACTTGGATTTATTAAAAGAAGGGCTAAAGAATTCGACGGTCCTTATCTAACCAAAACTCTTTACACATCATTGGTACGCCCAATACTAGAGTATTGTTTCTGTGTTTGGTTTCCGGGATATAAAAATCATATAGATCGAATTGAATCGGTACAGAAACAGTTTCTAATCTTCGCATTACGTGGTCTTAACTGGGAATCAAATTCTCATATCCCGCCTTATAGAAATAGACTTTTTCTCATTAGTTTACCAAGTTTAGAGAATAGAAGAACATTACTCGGGGTAATGTTTCTTCATAAACTGATTATCGGAAAGATAGACTCCACTGATCTTGTGAGCAGACTAAATTTTTCTGTTCTTGCGAGAACTTCGGGACACTGTGTTCTCTTTTATTTACCCATTCTTCGGCGAAATTTTGCAAATTTAGACCTCTTCGCAATTGGTGCTCGCGCTATAATGAACTGTACAACTGTATTAATTGTGAGTATACGGCTACTGCTATCCGTAAGGAAAAACTCTCACGTCTGGCATGATATTTTTCAAATATTTTTAATAAGATGTCAATTTTTATTTCAATATTAATTTTGATTTAGATATTGATTAAAATTAAAATTTAACTTAATTACTTTTATTGTTTATAATTTTGTTTTTATTTTAAATTTTGTTTTTAGACTTATGTTTTTTTCTTATTATTTGTACTTAATCTTGTATCCAGTAGTCGACCGCTTTGAGTCTGTGTTGACTTTAATATAGTAAATAAATACATAAATAAATAGCGAATTAATTTCATCATAAAAAAAAATTTATTTTTTAAACAGAAATAAATAGCCCGAACAAATTGTTTACAAGTGATCAATATTTTCATAAATAAAGTTTAAACTATCGCGTACATTTATCAAAATAGTTGCAAAGGTGTTCAGTGAGCTTTTCTGAAAGGAAAGGAAAGGAAGGGAAAGGAAAGAAAAGAAAGGGAGGTAAAGAAAAGGAAAGGAAAAGAAGGAAAAGAAACTGAGAAACAGATCGAGTTAGAGGAATATATACAGATAGAGATAGATGTAGTGGAGGAGTAAGGAGAGAGAGGTATAGAGAAAAGAAGGGTGGGAAAAGCTGAGGGGAGAAAGAGGACCAGAGAGAGAGAAAGGCAGAGGGGGGAGTGATAAAAATATAGAGCAAATAGGGTGAGAGGGGGAAGAAGAGTAAGAATAAAAACTTCCTAAAAGTTATGCAGATAGATCAAAGTTAGGATAGAACAAAGTCTGCCGGGTCTGTTAGTCCATAATCTAAAAATTAGTCGCTGCTAAGCGCAAAACTCGAGAACGGTTGGACCGATTTATTTCTTTGTTTAGAATATTCCTTGCAGTACGAGGGTGATTCTTACTAGAGTTGGCTCGTTTCGTTCTGAACTTGTTCAATTGACCGGGTCTCTCAACTGAACAAGTGAACTAGACCTTCGATTTCGGTTCTATTTGTTCTTTTAGTTCGTTTTATCTAATGTTATTCTTTTTCTCTTCTCGTTCGCGAACATAGTAAATTAATACATACATACGCAGAAATTCACAGTGAGCACGTATGTCGATGATGCCACTTACACTAAAGATATGTGTGGTTATATTTGTGTGTGGCACTGCTACAACAATATATGTCTGGACTATTTATGAAAAACATCTTTTGTAAGAAACTAATTATTACATTTATTAAACTTGAAAAGTTCCTATTTACAATTTGTGTCTGTACTCGTTCAATTTCCTGGATCTTCCGAAATTTGTTACTTTTTTTGAAGTTAATTATACATATATATATTAACTTATTTATTCATAACACATTAAAATATACCTACACAAAGCATTGCTGCATACACACCCCCATCTATACTTGTTCGCTTTTTTCGTGGGTGCGGCAGCAGTGAACAAATTTTCAGAAACATGTTTTCGATAACCAACTGGTATGGACCATCTGCCTGCCCTACTTCTTATATAATTTGTAAATTTTTGCATGTCATTAGACGATCCAGTGTTGTTTATTAAGTTGTCCAAACTTTCTTCAGAAAAAAATACTTCTTTTTTGGGGCTGGTTTGACGGACAGATTTAATTTCTTGCCTTGAGTGCTTAAATTTAAAGGCATATTAGTCTTTTTGTACCCACAAGAGTTGAGTTTTTCTTTTATAATTTTTGAAGCTATTTGCTTCTGTGCCTTTTGTGGCAGTTTGTCCACTATTTTAATAACATTTTCCAGACTTCTACTTTTTATCATGCAGGAATATCGTTTTCCTCTACCTACTTCCTGACAACAAGATTCGCATAGATTTCTTGACATTTTTTTGCACGGAAACTGTTCAAAAGTCGAATCAACATCACGTTTGCTGCAAACGTCTATTTGAGTTAAATCTCGTCTATTACCTTTCCCTTTCATAACTTTTGGATGGAAAGTTCATCTAGCTATAATGCATATATAGCACCCGCATACATCGGTGCAACCTCTGGTGTAAGTAACGAAATGCAATCTGTTGTAGTTCGGCATATTTGGTAAATCTCTTTTGACAATCCCTCTTTCTCGCTCGTTCAACGTAGTTCGACACTTACCGCAAATACCTGAAGGGAATTTGGAATCACTTTTATTGTATTCGCTATTTAAATGTTTCTTTATAGATTTTCTAATTTTTTTGTAACAAGAAAAGCCGATTTTTGTTTACCAAAAATTATTTTTCCACTACACGGAGCACATAATTTCAACCGATTTTTTTCATGCCTAGGAGTACCACCCATATTTATTTACTTTATGTTTGATGATTTTATTGAGTTAGTTCCTATGGAATGAAACCAAATTGTGAAATGACAAATATTTGTTTTTAAAAAGAAAAAATGCTCTTTATTTTTGAGTTGAGTTTCAATACAATGGAATTAGTTTAATAGCAAAAAACAAATAACATTTTTTTTTTAAATCATCAAATTTTAAATTGAAAAATTGCACAGTAAATACGTTCAAAGTAGAAAAATAAAGCGATTCGTTACGAAGTGTTACGAGAAGGAAGGGAAGATACAAAATTTCGGTCCTTAACGTCAAACAAACTGAATAAAAAAAGCTCCTTGTTTTTTTTTTAAGTTTATGTATATTGAAGTCGGGCTGGTGGTTTTACTACTCTCCCGCTTCTAGTTGTAACATGCTCATTTGTTTGTGATTTTGCTTCTGAACCTGTTGCGTTATATACTATGATTGTGGGCGCAACCGTTTCTGCAACCGAAGATTCATCCACATTACAATTCTCTTTCGTGTTATCAACTTCCTTATTTGCCCCCATCAGACTGTCCCTCACTGACCTTTGCGGCGAACTGAATACTTGGTTTTTGTTACTATAATCCATTATTTCCTGTGCTAACACTTCACTTGCATTTAAATCGATATTTCGAGCTTTAGCTATGAAACCACGATTACGCCTGATTCAAATTGTCCTTTACAAGGTATGAGCGTTCATTACATTTCGCAACTACTGTTCCGTTATGCCATTTGTTATTATTTTTCTTGAAAATTATGATATCTCCTGGATTTAGTATAGGTAATGCCTTAGCGTTTCGATCATAATAATACTTTTGCGTTTCTCTTTTTTTAGCTATCTTATTTGCAACTTTAATTTCGCTTAAGCTGTTTCTCATCAGCAGTGATCTCGAAATCGGTAGTTTAGTTTTCACTAGTCGACCATAGAACAATTCGGAGGGAGTTATCTGCATGCCCGTTAAGGGTGTTGTATTATATTCTAATAGTCGGTATGCAAAATTGTCTACACTATTTCATATAAAACATCTTTTCAGAATATTTTTCGCAATTGACACTTCTTTTTCTGCTAGTCTGTTGCTTTGTGGGTATATGGGACTCGAGAACCTGAATTGAATATTGAACTCATTGGCGAATTTTTGAAATTCGGTTGAACCAAAAGGCGAGTTGTCACACTTGATTATGGTTGGGTAACCGAGTAAGTCAAAAATATTGCATAGTATGTTAATTATGTTGTTTGAAGTTTTGTTACGTATTTTTACTGGTACTAAATAGTTTTAATATGCATCGAAAAGTGCAATATAATCGTAACCTGCATGTTCAAATAAATCTACGCCTATGAAATGGGTATTTTGGCAGTTCTTCTGGCACTAGTGGTTGCTTTTATTTTTCCCGTTTGAACTTTTCGCATGTCTGAAAAGACGTAACTAAATATTTGATCGCCGCAGTCATACCTGGCCAGTAGTACAACATTTCTGCTCGGGCAAGAGTTTTTTCGATTCCAAGATGGGGGGAGTTCAAATAGGCTGCTATTTTGTTTCTTAATTCTGGAGGTACAACTAATCTATGATTCAGAAGCGGTAATCCGTTTTCAAAATGCAACCCGGACTTGAATTTGTAAAAATGCTGACATAGCTCATCTATTTGATGGAACTTTGGCCATCCATTTTTAACGTACCCACATAGCCGTGAAAATTCTGTGACTGCTTATATGACTCCCGATAAACCGTCCACTTCCGTAATCTCTAGAAGTTGTGCCCTTGATAGACAATCTGCTACAAGTATTACTTTACCTGGCTTTTAGTCGACTTTCATTTGAGGGTATTTTAAGAGAAACGTCATCTATGGAACGTTTAACTAATGCTTCTAACGGCTTGTGGTCACTTTTGACCGTAAAATCGTGCCCATATAAAAAGAAATGAAGTCTTTGGCACGTAAAATCTATTGCAAGGAGCTCTTTTTCTATTTGTGCCCACCTCTCTTCTTTCTTACTCAAGGTTCGTGACGCAAACGCTATAGGCTGACCCTTTTGAAGGATGGCACAGCCCAGTCCATTCTTTGATGCATCCGTTTGAACAACAATTGGAAGGTTTGGATCGAAAATTCCTAACACTGGCTCAGACGTTACGATTCTAAGCAAGTTATTAAATCTATCTCATGGTCTCTACTCCAGCTGAATTCCACGTCATTTCGCGTCAAATTGATTTAGCAGTATTGTGCGACAAGTTTGGAATATATCTTGCCAGGTATTTGTGAAAACTTAAGAATCTCAACACATCTGATTTACTTGTTGGCTTTTTCATATTCGAGACCGCGCCTCGATGTTTCTTATCCGCTCTAATGCTCCCTGATGATAAAATATGGCCCATGAACTTTACTTCTCGCTGTCGATGTTGTTTTTATTCAGGGTTGAATTTAATATTGTTCTTTTGAGCCCTATGAATAACTACACTCATTATGTTATCATGTTCCTGTTCACTTTCTGCGCAAATAACTATGTCGTCGAAGTGAGCGATGACAACCTGTATATCTCCGAAAATCTCAACCATTTTCCTCTGAAACATTTCCGGAGCACAATTAAGACCAAATGGCACCCGGTTGAATTTATACCTACCAAACGGCGTCATAAACGTTGTAAGGTCTGAGCTAGGTTTATCTAGCTCCATGTGCCAAAATCCACTGCTTAGATCGAGTACGGAAAAAAATAGATTTCTCAACTAATCCCGAAGTTAAGTCATCGATTGTGTGTGTTAAAAAATTTTATCTTTTTATGCATTCATTAAGCTCATGATTTGCAGGACTGGAAGTGCAACTTTCTGGTATACATGATCGCTAGCGGAAAATCCCTCGAAACGGAGCTACGAAAATTGCAAACTTTATTTGGTTCATGGGTACGGCTGGTGCCAACATATATAACGCACTTTTTCCAAATAACGGGAAGCAAGACTCGTTGCTAGGCACAAACGAGGAACGAATGCTTCGTGGCAAAATAATTTTTGGGGTGTACGAAAAAAAGTTACAACTCAAGTTACTTGACCTTGGAGACGATCAACTCGGAAATGTAATCGATACGTGCAAAACATTCGATGCAGCGAATGCAAATAAAAATATTCTAGAAATGCCAAAGCAAGCGTCTGTAAATGCGGTTAAACCCAAGACTGAACAAACACAGATGCAAATACAGCCAAATAACAGGTTTTGTTTCAACTGTGGTGGACCATGGAAGGTTGGCCACGTGGAAGAATGTAAGTCAAAGGAGGTTGTGTGCCATAATTGCGGAAAAAAGGGTCACTTCAGACGCATGTTTCGGAAAAACAAAAAACAAGTCGATCACTAGCCGGAGAAAGGCTGTGGAAGAAAGGGCGTGCAGGATATTCATTGGAGTGATATTCAAGGTTTGGGTAATTGTTCTAAAAATTATAATATAAGTAGCTCATGCGGACCTAAAACTTTTAGAATTAATTCAATCGGGAGTAAACAAACGCGGTGGACTAATGAATACTTGGTAGGACATAACAATGTCAAATTTATATTGGATACGGGAGCTGAAATTAATTGCATACCTCATAAGTGTATTAAAAAGTTAAATAAAAATTTGAATTATCACGGAAATGATCTTAGCTTATTCGATTATAATAATAACAAAATTAAACATTTTGGAATCATACGATTTAAGCTATCGGATTCGAGTACAGGGACAGCACAATATGTTGAGTTTGTAGAAGTTGAGAATAAGTGCGAGCCGATATTGGGGTTGGAAGCATGTACACAGTTAGTGTTAGTTAAGCGCCTGGATATAGGAAGCGTTTCGTGCACGAGTCCAAAGGAACTGTTCATGGAACATCATGCGGAAATTTTTCACGGGCTTGGTAAATTCCCCGGAACGTTTTCAATTACATTAAAATAAAATTCAAAGCCAGTATTGCATTATAGAAAACGGATACCAAAATCGTTAACGAACAGACTAAAAGCGGAATTAGACACCATGACACAGGAAGGAATTATATCGCCGGTTAACTATCCAACAGATTGGGTAAATAACCTACAAATAATTGAAAAGCCTAATGGCAAACTCAGAATATGCTTAGTTCCAAAGCCGCTTAATGAATGCATAAAAAGAGAACATTTTTAAATACCTACAATCGATGACTTGACTGCGGGATTAGTTAAGAAATCTATTTTTTCCGTGCTCGAACTAAGCAGTGGCACATGGAGCTAGATAAACCTAGCTCAGACCTTACAACGTTTATGACGCTGTTGGTAGATATAAATTCAACCGGGTGCCATTTGGTCGTAATTGTGCTCAGAGGAAAAAAGTTGAGATGTTCGGAGATATACAGGGTGTCATCGCTTACTTCGACGACATAGTTGTTTTGTTTTATTTTATTTTATTTTTTATTTATTTAAAGAGAAACAACTAAAAATAGTTATTACACTGTGTAAAGCACTGGCTGCCAGGGCCATCGGCTCTATTTTAAACTAATCTATTGAACATGAGTTTTACTAAATTAATATTGGTAATTTGTTGGATATGTCTACTAAATTTAAATATATTTAATAATGGCTATCTGGAAAAATTTGCAAATTGCACATATGTTATCCAAAGTGATCGATTTAAGGTAGTTTGATGGTTTAGTATCTCCAAAGAAAATTCTTCTATGAGAAGCAAGTCCAAGACAGCCTTCGATTATATGCGCAATAGTTACGGATGTAGCGTTGCAAAACGTGCATGGTGGTTCAGCAGTGCCCTTTGGGAAGATGGTTGTGTGTCATAGTAGTATGGCCTATCCTAAGGCGTACATAAAGTTTTAGCTTGTAACAGGAGCAATCGGATGGATAGATAGGTTTTGTGCCAGTTGGGTTAAAGTGTTTGTAGCGATGTTGGAAATTTGTCCATTCATTTGCAAATTTCGTGCGGGTATAGGCGTTCCCCGCTTTAAGAAGGTCTAGGGCCGTTACGTGGTCGAAGAGGTGCAGTGGTTGTTTAGCAGCTAGCTTCGCTTTACCATCAGCTATTTCGTTACCTTTAATGCCTGCGTGACCTGGTATCCACATTATTTTTAGGTTGCCAGTATTTTCGTAGATTAGCTTTCTAATATGCATATGTCATATTTAGACCTTGTATTAGAAGCAAATTTTACTGCTTCGTGCAATGCTGCGGCTTCGGCAGTGAATACAGGGCACTATGTAGGGAGGGCACCGATAATAACTGTGTCACCAAGTTCGTTTGCAACAGCAAATGTAGTACTGTTGCTAGATTTCGAGCCGTCAGTATATAGGAACTCCCATTCAGTTTTATACGGATCGGTTTTTTCATGGAAATGTTAGAGGTATTCCCTGTTACTAGTTGAGCTTTTGTTGTATGAAAGCAGCCTGTTTATGAGAGAGTTTCTCGGTATGTGCCAGTCGGGGTTGTTGTCAATTGAAACCGGCGTCGATGGATTAATGATGTCCAGTTCCTTTGCTAATGCTATACAACGTCCGATTGTTGACTTAACCCCACAGCGGTTAAGGTCTTTTAAACTCTCGTTGACCAGTTGTAAAATGAGCTTGTTTTTACTAAAGAGTAGTCTTGGTATTAGTCTCACGGTGCTGCTTACAGCTCTTTCAGTTATCTGGGGTAGTCCGCCTTCCGCTAGTATCGCTCTAGTTGGAGAGGTGGGGAAGGCACGTAAGCTTCTTCTGGCAGCTGTATGATATGGATGATAGATGACCTTTAGGTTTGTTTTGGCGCAGTGTCCATATACGGGAAGCCCGAAATCGATTTTGTATAACATATGGGCTTTAGTTACATTGATGAGTACATTAGTATGTATTAAACAGTTTTTGGAAGTTAAATATTTGATAATATTCAGTCTAGACATTAGATTAAGTCTAAGGTTATTTAAGTGTTGCTTGAAAGTAAGTTTTTTATCGAAGGTTATGCCTAAGATTCTAAGGGTGTTCGAATGAGGAATGGGGGTGTTAAAGAAGGAAAGACTGGGAAAGGAACACTTATGCTTTATACAGATATGAAAGATTGAGGATTTGCTTATCGATATTTTAGCACCTGAGGACTCACCCCAGCTAGAAATATTGTTTAATATATCTGAAAAGACAGCTTTCATGCAGCTTAGATCCTTTAGATCGGAAAATATGAAGACGTCATCTGCGTAGATGAAATGATTGACAGGGAGAATGATGATATAATGGAGCTTAGTTCATTAAATGCAATGGTGAATAGAATCACCGATAAGGGCGAGCCTTCTGGGATGCCCTTGAAGAGCTGGTGGATATTGGATTTGTGGTTATTGACGCTAATGAAAAATTTACGGTTAAGGAGAAAGTTTTTTACAATATTAAATATTTTTTTGCCGATTTCCCACCGTTTTAGCTCTCGTAAGACAATATGCGCGCCTATGCGATCGAAAGCTTTCTCAAAGTCCATGTTATGCCGAGAGGGGTGCTTCTTTGATTTGAGTGTAGTAGAGGCTATATGTTCAAAGAGCAGCAGGGGATCAATTACTCCTAGGCCTTTTTGGAATGCGAACTAATTTGCGCTGATGAGGCTTTTGCATTTTGCAAACCACGATATCCTTTTTGCGATGATTTTTTCGAAGATTTTAGATATACATGGGATTAGGGATATGGGTCTGTAACTGGCGATTTGATTATCATTTTTTCCGGGTTTGGGAATGAAGATCACTGCCGCAATTTTCCATTCTTGTGGGAAAGTTCTTTCATTTAAAATGGAGTTATATAGATTAACTAGTCTTGCTTTAAGTACGAAAGGAACGTTTCTGAGAAATGGATATGATATTTTGTCTACGCCTGGGGTTTTTCCAGACATTAATGAGAGGGCCAAATTGAATTCTTCTATTGTTATAGTGCAGTCGATGATTATAGCTTCCGGGCAGGGAGAGGGGTTAAGATAATCATCTTGGAAGACTTCGTCCCTAAGATTGTTAAACTTTGCATGAAAGTTTGACTGATGCGAGTAGTTAGGTCAACTTTAGGCAAATTTTTCGGCAATATCAACTGGCTCGTATACGGCGCCATTTGGAGTTTGTATGAAAGAGACTTTATTGCTTTGATGGGAACCAACCTGTTTTAATATCCGATTAAATCTTTTGTGGACTAGATGTGGGGACGATGCTGGCAGTCAGAGTATGGAATGATTCTCTTTTTGCAGTTTTTAGTTCTCGTCGGAAAGCAGCATTTGCCTTCTTATATCTAATAAGTTTTTCCTGGGACATGTTGTGTTTGTAGTGGGACCACGCCGATTGTTTTCTTTTTCTAAGAACGAAAAGGAAATTCGACCGGTAAGGGAGCCGTGCTGAAAATTGTTTGGTGCAAGTTTGCGGGATTGAGATATATGCGGCAGGGCGAATAATTTTTTTTTATAGTGGCCGCTTCTTTATTTATCAAAGCGGAGGGGGGTTTATTTTTTTCAAGTGAAATGATTTCAGAATGGAATTTATTCCAGTCTGCTTTTTCTGGGATAAATTTGGCTCTCGGCTTGATGCTATAAGTATTGGAGGTGCTAAGGCTAGTAATTATGGGGAAATGGTCACTGTTGTGAAGGCCGTTGAGAGTTTTGGATGATATTTTTGGAGCTATGGATATCGATGAGAAAATAATATCTGTATGTGAAAAGGTTTGATGTGTAGAGAAGTGAGTTGGTGCACCATCATTGAGTACCGCTAGGTTCGGTTAAAGCACAATATCTTGGAGTATTTGTCCCCTACGGTTGGTAATTTGGGCACCCCAAAGAGCGCTCCAAGCGTTAAAGTCGCCTAAAAAAATGGTGGGGTCAGAAAAGTTTGAAAGAATATTAGAAATGTCGGCTTGACTGAAGTTTTGCTGTGGGGGTATATAGCAGTTTATTATAGATATTCTATAGCCAACATCTAGTTCCACCGCTAGCACCGCGATATTGGAGGTTATTTGGATTATTTTGTGTGTTTGCGATTTCCGGATTAATAAAGCAATACCTTGTTTGCAAGTGATGTTGGTCGGAAAGTTGTGAAAATACCCAACATAATTGTTAGGTACAAATGCAGTTTTATTTATTGGCAGGTGGGTTTCCTGCAAGGCTATGGTATCAGGTGAGTTTTCTTTTATGAGAATGTTTAGATCGGGATAGTTGTTAAACATGCCATGTATATTCCATTGCACGATCTTCATATTTTATTATTGGATTTGGGTATTGGGGGTTAGATTTGTGAATAGGGAAGAGGTGCTATTTAGTTGAGAGAGAAAGTTATTGAGAAGTAGTGAATTTGTTGTAGAGTATTCGACTGCTTGTAGTGAGAAGTTGTCCAGTGAGTTTGTTGTTGTTGTGTTTTTTTGATTTGTTATATTGTTCATTTCAAGTTCTTGAGATTAATTGTCTATTGCGTTTGTTTGTTCTAGTGACGGGTTGTTGTTGTTAGTTTATTGGGGGGAGGGGGGCCAGAGAACACGTCTCGCATACAGGGGATTTATTACAACGCTTTGTTGTGTGGCCGAGCAGCTGACAGTTTTTACACCTCATAGGATTGGGGTAATAGGGTCTTATTTTAGTTGAGTACCATGAAATGTCAATTTTCTCAGGAAGGTTATATAAGTCGAATGTAAGAAGCAAAACGCCGGTCGGCACTTGTTTGCCATCGACTTTTTTAAGAAATTTATAGATTGATGAGACACCCTGTTCTTTAAGGTTTTCAATAATTTCTTCTTCATTTACGTAATTTAAGCATGGTGCATAAATTGCTCCTTTTGAAGTATTGAGATTTTGGTGATATGAGATTTGAACGTCACAAATTCCGATGAGTTTCTTTGTCGCTAAGAATTTTTCAGCGATAATGCTATTTTTAACGAAAAGTAGAAAACTGCCATCCCTTAATTCAGTGATTTTCGTTATTTCGGAGCTTATGTTTGTTAAGGCTTTATGTACTGCGAAGCACGAGAATTTGTTTAAAGGTTTGTTGGTATCAGTCGCTTTTACCACGAGGTATTTTGGATTGTCTTTTGGTATTGATCGTAGAGACGGATATTCTAATTCTTCGTTTGACACTTTTTGCGTTTATATTTTGGGCTAGAGGCTAATAGGGAGCACCTATTATCCCCTAGTCGATGCTCGTTTTGGGCCATTATAGCACTTTTAACCTTAGTTCACCAGATCCTTTAAGTAAGGTAGTTACTAAAAAAAAAAAAGTGTTTAGCTTGAGTTTGCGAACCGAGTGCAAATAACACAAGAACACAAGGAGAGAGAAAGAAGTCACTGTTATTACTGAGAGACACAACCGTATTCGTCAAGTAGCAGTCGATGACTGACGACATAGTTATTTGCGCAGAAAGTGAACAGGAACATGATAACATAATGAGTGTAGTTGTTTATAGGGCTCAAAAGAACAATATTACATTCAAACCTGAAAAAATGCAATATCGACAGTGAGAAGTAAAGTTCATGGGCCATATTTTATCATCAGGGAGCATCAGAGGGGATAAGAAATATCGAGACGCGGTCTTGAATATGAAAAAGCCAACAAGTAAATCAAATGTATTGACATTCTTAGGTTTTCTCAAATACCTGGCAAGATATATTCCAAACTTGTCGCACAATACCGCTCAATTCCGAAATTTGACGCGAAATGACGTGGAATTCAGTTGGACTAGAGACCATGAGATAGAATTTAATAACTTGCTTAGAATCGTAACGTCTGAGCCTGTGTTAGGAATTTTCGATCCAAACCTTCCAATTGTTGTTCAAACGGATGCATCAATGGATGGACTAGGCTGTGCCATCCTTCAAAAGGGTCAGCCTATAGCGTTTGCGTCACGAACCTTGAAAAAGAGTGAACAGAGGTAGGCACAAATAGAAAAAGATCTCCTTGCAATAGTTTTTGCGTGCCAAAGATTTCATTTCTTTTTATATGGTTATGATTTTACGGTCGAAAGTGACCACAGGCCGTTAGAAGCATTAGTTAAACGTTCCATAGATGACGTCACAGTGCGACTACAACGCATTTTTATGTTTCTCTTAAAATATCCTCAAAGAAATACTTGTAGCAGATTTTCTATCAAGGGCACAACTTCCAGAGATTACGGAAGTGCACGGTTTATCGGGAGTCATACACGCAGTCACATAAGCTGTGTGCATGACGCCAGATAAACATGAATTTTATCGGAAAGTTTTAAACAATAACGCAGAATTTTCACAGCTATATGGATACGTAAAAAAACGGATGGCCAAAGTGCCATCAAATGGATAAGCTATATCAGTATTTTAAAAAATTCAAGTCCGAGTTGCATTTTGAAAACGGATTACACTCAGAGAAAAACGCCGTTCTAAAACGCAGCACTACCGGACTTAATGTTAGCTTTTTATGTTCTTAATTTTGTGTTCTTGAAAAACGAACACTTTTTCTTGAATTCATACCACCCGTTCTTAAAACAACCACCTTGTTCTTGAATTGTGAAACATTTTCTTGAAAATAGAACGGCTGGTCTTAATATATGAACATATGTTCTATTAATGAGAACAATATTCTTAAATCAAGTCTAAGAGAAAAGAAACGGTAAAATCCGTGTGCGCAGCAGTGTTGCCGATTTGATCCATATTCAACATATTTCCAAAGAGATACTTTTTTTGGTACATTTTCGAAGGGTTATATCTTTTTCTGCCCTTTCTCGCTATACATATTTAAATTTCCCCGAAATTATTATACATATCTAAACCCAAATAAAATACAGTAACAAATTTTAAATTATAAGACGATTTCTTTTAATAAAAAACACCAGAATTCGTTAAAAAAGCAAACAAAATTATTTATATTCACAGGTTCCATCCGAATATGTTTTTTTTATTTACTTTCTTACTTTTTAACAGAAACATTCTATCTCACACCGAAGGGCCTGGGTGCAAGTCCAGGGAAAAGCAATATCATACTTAAGAAACAGGTTTTTAAACGGGGTCGACCCTTGGCAAACTTTCCGAGCAAATTCCTGCCATGAAAAGCTTCTCAGCGAAAATGCATCTGCCTTGAAGATGCTATTCAGAGTCGGTAAAAATAATGTTGGTCTCGTCCCGGCAATTTGTAGGAAAAATTATAAGTGCCACGACTCATATTAGAAGAGAAGTTCGGCCTAAATCTACTCGGAGGTATATCGCGCCGAGTTATTAATGTTATTAGTTGTTGAATTGAAAAATGCGAGGAACAATACGAGCTCTCACACATCAAAGCAAATCACTCAATACTTAACGATTGCGCACCCACTTACTTCAGGTTTTTGAAAGTTTTTCTATGGCCGAAGAAGTTGTTAACGCGTTCAAACTCATGTATTGTTAGTGACGTTATCGGTGTAGAGAAAGTCCCGCAAATTAATTTGAGTGAATCGGGATATACTCAAGCTTTCATAAAGAATATTTCGAAAAAAATAAATTCATTTGCTGTTGAAGTATTTAATTTTATTTGCTATTTCCGCATTATAATAACATGTTAACTTCCATAACAAAAATAAAGGCAAAAGAAAATCCTTCTAACAGCAAGAGCTACTTAAATTTGGTAACTCTGTTTGTAGTGCTGCTTACAGTATTTCGCTGTTCACTTTAAGGCTGTGTAATGACGCTTTCTTTTTACGCGATAGCATGAAAGCAGCTCCATAGTCGGTATAAACTAAATTTGTTAGCGCCGTTTGACTTGATGCGCAAAACGAATTAAATTTGTGTCAGACATTAGTTAGCACTGGTATAAAGCTTACTACTCACCTCCCAAGAAATCGAAAATTTCATATAAAAACCGCTCAAGAAAACTTTTCTGTCATAAAGCAATACTCAGTTCATAAATAAAAATACTACACTTTTCATTTACAACATCGAGAATCGTAATACATATGCGCATATATTGTATATATATGCTCGGCGCTGGTAATTCAGCTTTAGGACCTGATAAATTGATTTCCCTGTATCTTTAGCTCACACGCACCAGCTTTCGATAACCGAATTTATCTGTTAGCAGATGTCGTTCTCTTCATAATGCCCTTTACAGTTGCAAGTGAAATCGGTAAAACTTTATCAGAGGGGTAGACTGCTAAACCACTTCCAAACATGTCGGGACATGTATCAAATTACTTCTTTTGACCTCGTTATGAATAATACGAAGGCGGAAGTTAAAAACTTTACTTTTGTCAAGAGATATTTGAAAAAAGGAAAAGGAAATTTCCATTGCTTTTGTATTTGGCATAATTTCGTTGTACACACCCCAATGCAGAAAGGTATTCTGTGCCGAAATATTGTGGATCGCGTGGCCGGTGCTGGACCCAACCAAGGTTATATTTTAAAAGCGCAGCCAAAGATAGCTTTTTCGAAAGGTTTCTGCGCAAAACTACTATAGATCCCGCCGACTTTAGATCGGTTTGGAGTCATTTCTTGGTTTTATGCTACAGGCGTCATTGTGTCACAATTTTACGAAATAACGTATTAGCGCGAGAAGCGCTACGCTACGACAACTCAACGCTGCGCATATTTACACAGTTTCACTGGTGTCTGATTAATAAAATTCTTGGCGGAACATACAAGATGGTAGCACGGTGACATACGTACAAACATAAATAAAAGTTCAATGTGCTTTGTTTTTGTAAATTGATGGACTAATGTCAAAATCGTACTATGCCGAAAGTTGATGTATCAAACATATTAAAAAAGTACAAATCAGCTCCCACCCTACTGCCACCTCGTATAGCTCTGCCAAGATAAAATTAAAGCGCATTAAATTTTTCGTCACCGGTGCTTTCGGTACACAGTTTTATTACAATTTCTTCTACTGCAAAAATTGAATAAATAATTTAGTTGGTGTGAAAATGGATGAAGAAAACTTGTGCAAGTTCCTCAAAGAAATTGATATGGAAAGTGTTCTTCCATACCTTAAAAGTGAGTTGTGAAATAAAATAGTACCTAAATTAAAAATGGTGGCCGAAAGAATGGGAAAAGCCTAGAACAGTGTCGACTGCTAATACTCGTCGAAAAATATCGAGAGCGGTGTGAAAAGACGCAGTTGAAGTTAGAAATATTTCATGTGGTTGTTGTGCACTGGGATTTATGTGTATTTAAGGAGCATGATGCAATATATTTGAACAAAAAATTTACAGATGCGATTTTACTGCTTGAAGTACAGGGGACAGAAAACTCTCGCTTGTTGATAACATGTTCTTTCTTGTTCGTAGTTTTAAATATTTGCTGTTCAAGCGCATTTTTCTACAGGTTATGGTTCTTATTATAGATACGGCTGCTATTTTTGATTTTAATGTTAGTCTAGTAAAATGTTCATCGTAAACTCCTCGCCAAATTATACTTGAAAGATTTGGTAATTCTTTACGACAGCATGACACTGCTAATACGCTTCCAAAAATATCGGGAGGGGTATCAAACGACGCGTATTAATCTCGGGAACAACAATCCGAAGGCGGAAAATAAACGTTTTAAGTCGTTCAAAAGATATTAACAAAAAACGGAAAAATTACCCACGGGTCCCTCCGAAACGGGGGGTGGGATCCATAGTATTTTTGCGCAGAACACATTTCTGCATTGGCGGTCTTCGGTCGCGCTTATAAAAAATTACCCTGGGTGGATCCAACACCGGTTCGTAGACCAAAACTATATCCGCGCAAAACATTCATGTGCACAATTTTTTGTGTGGGTACGGCAACATTATAACAACCACATGAAAATCTCTAACTTTAACTGTAAATATCTCCGGACAGAGATAAAATTATTCTTTTCCGCCTTCGTATTATTGTTGTCGAAGTCAATACGCGTCTTTTGATACCTCTTTCGATATTTTTGGACACGTATTAGCAGTGTCATGCTGTTGTATAAAATTACCTTTAAATTTTTGTTTCTGTCAAAAGATATAAGCAAAAAATCGGTTCAAATTTTCATTTGGTTGTTTTTTGCCAGATTTGTTGTACACACACACACTAATGCAGAAAGGTATTCTGCGGGCATTTAGTTTTGATCGCCAAACCGGTGTAGGACCCAACTAGGGTTATTTTTTATAAGCGCGGCCGAAGGCCGACAACGCAGAAAGGTTTTCTATGCCAAAAAAAAGGTATGGATGGAGCCCCAAATTTGGAACTCTCTCGGGGTCATTTTACGGTTTTTTGTAAATAACTTTCGACAGAAATAAAAATTTTCATTGCCGCTTTCGAACTCTTAAAATGGAGGTCGAGACGCATCTTTTGATACCACCTTTGATGATTTTTGATAAAAATTATCTGGTGCTCCGTCTTGTTAAACGTTACCGTATGTAACTACCTCTAAGAATATTCAATTTAAAGTTCATTTTCGAAATATTGGCTTACCTGTGGCGTTATTTGGCAGAAGACGCACTTTTGCTGCTACTTAAATGTCACATAACGCGAAGGCACACAGTAAATATAAAACATATATTCAAGATGTCGCCACGAAAACTGCACATCAGTGCACTCTGAGGAAAAAATAGCAGCCAATTTTTAGGTTTTGACTTTTCGATTGCTAAATACACACTTTTTTGGCTATACTGACTTATCTGTTACCACGTTTGGTTTAATTTTAGGGAGCTTCAGCTCAAAATATATGTATGAACAAAACTTAGCATGAACCAGTAAAACCTTTTCCTTTCCGCCTTTGGATTATTGTTGTCGAGGTCAATACGAGTCTTTCGACACCTCTCTCGATATTTTTGAACGCATATTAGCAGTGAACCCCTGTTGTTGGTTTATTTATATGACCATATTAAACATTCAGGCCATCCCTCCCTCCCCACCCCCCTAGTTCTATGAGGAGCTTAGTGTGAGTGAGTGAGTGAAACAAGATTCGCCGCGGGTAGGTGAGGTTGATAATTGGGTCGGGGAAGCTACATATATATTGCGCTGGCGACCCCTTGAGAGGGTTGCGCTACATATCCCTTTAAATCCCGTCAACCCCTGTTCTAAATCATTACCGAAAGAATGAATTGCGTCATTTTACTTTTTGTTATTTCACAGGTGCGGAAGTCACGTTTGAAAGTTTAAAATACTTGAAAGGCGAAGACTTAAAAGAGGCAGTTCCACCCTTAGGATTGCGGGTTTTATTTCGGGAGAAGCTTTTCGCTTGGAGAAAAGAAGAGGTTAAATTTATACAGATAATTAAAATATGTGTTTAATAAACTGTTTATCATTTATTTATTTAACATGCTGAAATAGTTTGGAATTGACGATGATACACTGTCAATGCCCTCGAAAGTAGCTGACTGGTTGCAGAAGCAAACAAGTAGTACACATTCACCAGCATCAAGTTTTTCAATTGAAAGAAACGTGTTAAAAAGGGTAAAATAAAATAATTTATACAATTTATAGAGCTGTTGTTGTCCTGCTGCAAGAAGCTGCTCCTATGATAGGATGCGAAAAATCGTCCCGTTTCTGCATTAATATTACATGGTAAAATTTCAAAAAATGTAGTTACGAGGTTAACGCAAAAACGGTTGAAATTAAATGGGGTTACATTGAAATAACAGTTCTTGGGCGGGTGTGAAACCCGGTAGAACCGATTGTCGGACTAAGTCAATAATAATAATACTTTCTTATAGAGCTTATCTGATGCGAATCATCAAAAGGCAAAGCAATAGTTGAGTCTTATAAAGAACATAAGGCACTTAAGTTTAGCGACAGAAATGACTTAATTGACATCATAATCGAGGAAATAATAAGCACTAGTCTTGTACTTAAGCCACATGATTTTGACAACTTATTCCATGAAGTTTGTTGTATGCTCCCCAATGAGAATGATATGAAGGTAGTTTGGTTATAAGAGCTTTTGATAATAACCCTGGGACCGTATCATGTGTTACGTCTCACACTTATTTATTTAGTTTCGCAGTTTCTCTTTTTCAAATTGAGTGAAGAGTGGATAATACTTTCTTATAGAGCTTACGAATTGTAACACACGATACAGATCCTGTTTCTTCTGACGCGTATGTGTATATGCACTTAATTTTTTTTTTATGAAAAATCGAAACACTGCTATCTGCCCTTATTTTATATAGAAATTTTAAGTGCATACGCATATATAGAGTTGTTACATTTGAAATCTGTTTTATTCATGCATTGTATTTTTTAATTTTTTTTAATTTTTAGGACTTTTGTTACATACCTCGAAAAGCGAATAACAATGCTAGCGGAAAATTGTTTGCTAAGTACAAAAATAAGGCTTGCAAAAGGCGAAAGTTAGATTTATGCTTACAGGATACCGAGCCATTGAGTTCGAGTGGTGGTGCAGTGGAGTTCGATCAAACAATTGGATTAGCTTTAAAAACTTCCCTAAACAGAGACAGCGCGAACTGGGATGACATATGCGACAAATGGAAAAAGACCTTCCACATGCGTCAAAGTGAACTAAAAGAACTAGGAAGCTATGAATTTTTATTAGCTTGGTCCAAGCTGTCTCACGCAAGAGCTCCAGAATTGGTAAGGCTTATTCGTAGATAGCAAAAAAAATGCATATTTATGCTTCTGGCAAGGGGACGACGATATGCTAGCAGTTTCGACGATGCATACCTACATACAAACAGATAATTTAAAATATATATATATATAGATCAATACAAATACAAATATGCTTTATCACGACGACTATTTAAAATTTTTTATTTTTTTTTGCAGATTAATATTGACTTCGAGTTATTATACCCATCAAAAGGTCTATTGCTGTTTTCGAAATGGGAACATTTTAAAAACGCCATTACCAATATTTATCATACCGATATACACAACGACTACTGTAAACAATTATTTGGAAAAGCAAAGTCCTCGACCAATAAAGGTTGGTTTAGAAATATGTAAATATCGCTTTAAATATGATTTTTAACATTTGGGCAAACGACTGTTTTCCACATCACAATATTTTTAAAGTTATATTAAGAAATATTCGTAAAGGGCCATTTACATTGATTGTTGTTTTTGTTTTTGTTATCAATCTATGCATTAGTTCCGAACAATATGTAAATACATACATATTTAAATTTAAATAAATATATGTATATACCTGTTTTTCTAATATTTTCTGGACTAATACCACTTGCAAAAATAACGGCTCATATATCAATGTAAACTGCTTTATACTTTGAATTGCTATTTTAATTAGTTAATATTATTTATAAACAATTTCTTACTAATTGTATCCCTTGTCCAATAGATGCGCAAGATTACTTGTATACTATTTTATTGAACGCAATTTTACCATCGACATCAAGGTTTATAGCAGGCATGCTTAACCAACGAACCGATATCATTTCGTTACGATAATTAACGTTAATAAACGAAACAAAGTCATTTCGTTTCGTTTATTAACGTTAAAAACGTCAAATTAACGAAATGATTTCGTTTCGTTTTCTGCCATATCAAAACGGAATCAAATCGTTTATGTTCATTATTAATTTCAAACTATGCTGGCAAAGCTGATTGATGGCGGAGTCATTAAAGGTGAAAGCAATAGCCAAGCTGATTGCAACTTTTCTCATGAATTTTGACAGTACGAACATTTCTCAGAGTGTTTTTGACATTACCACCAACGAATTACACAAACAAATTATATGGAGTTTGTGTGTGTATGTGCGCTCGTTGTTAACATCTTACGGCTTCACCATGGCTATAGCATTGCCAGCACAATTCAAACATAAAGTATCACGTTTTTGTTAACGTTTTTAACGTTAATGAAAGCTTTTCGTTTCGGTTAAAAACGAGATACAATTTATCTTGATAATTTCTTTATCGATAGTATTTCGAAGTGTTTCAACGGAAACGGTGGAAATTTTTTGATAAACGATTAGCTTAACGTTAAGGAGCATCCCTGGTTTATAGACAATTCGGGCAAGCGAAATAAAAAAGTAACAATTGAAGATGCACAGGAGAGTCTGGTTCTGCGAGTTGTCACAATAAATGATTACCAACGACAAATCGACGCAATTATTTCTAAATACTACTCTGCTGGCTTAACAGTGCAGCCTTTCATTATCGTAGAAGGATTGTCTGAGATAGACATCACAAAATATTATGTGTATCTTGATAATACGCTCTTTCAAATGAATTCATTCATAGAAAGTTTAGATACTTGTTTTAAATTATTTCAAGTTTTGTCATTAAAATATCCTGAAGCATGTGGTAATACATGGTTATTTATTCAAAAATTTTTTTATGAAATATGTACAGTATTTGACAAAAAGTCTGCTAATGTCACTTCACTTTTAAAGTCTTTAACTGACAATATATAACTGCCTCAAAATGTACATTTGCTTCAAGTGCCATAAAAAATTTCTAAAACCTAGGCTCTTGATAACTCATTTTAAAATTGATCACTAAGATACAACGAAAATGTTAAAGATTCTATGTATACAAGGAAATTGTAATCAAACATTTACAAATTTTACTTATTTTCGATTACATTTGGAAAATAAACACAAACTTGGTAACAGTGTTGACAAATTGAACGCTTTTCCAAGTTTTTGCACAGAAAAATTAAGTTCCATAAAAGCAAATATACAAGCTCAACCAAAACGAACTGAATGTATATCGTTGCATCAAAAAAACTATACACAAATTTCTAGCATTTTAAATAACCTTAAAAAAAGAGCGCTTAGTTTGTCTTTAAATCTGTATCAACAAAGTTCAATGGCTCGTAACCAAGTAATAGATATCCAAAACGAGACTTCCTCATTGCTTTTATTAGTTTCAACTACCATTGAGGGTTGCTTCAACCAAACTGAAATAAGAAAAGATGTGAATTGTATTTTGAACTTTTGCAAAGATCCGTTTAAAGACATAAAAGCTGAACATAGACTGCTTAAAATTTTGAGTGAAATGAATTTATTCGAAAGTCACAAATCGTTTACAATAAACGAAACAGTCTCGCAAGTATTTAGTCAAGGTAACCCAACTTTACAACCGAAATTTTCAAATATCTATGTAATGCCATTAAAATTTTATTTTAAATCAATCTTCCAAATACGTCAAATTTTAGATGTCACTTTAGAAAGCACAAATGCACACAGACATTCCGATTCTTTGAACAATTTCGTAAATGCAGATTTATTTAAGCGACAAGTTACCCAGTTCCCATTTAATTTGACTATACCGTATATTCTTTATTTTGATGACTTTCAAATAAATAACCCACTTGGAAGTCATACATATTCTATTTGTGGGTGATACTTAAGTTTTCCAACCATGCCTCAACACATCCTATCTAAGTTAGACTATATATTTTCTGCTGCTTATTTATCAACAGCTTGTCTAAGAAATAATGGTAATGAAAAATCTTTTTACCATCTTGTAGAAGAGTTAAAAGAATTGGAAGCAGGAATAGAAATAATAACCGGGGGGAAAATACTCAAAATTCATTTCGTATTAGGTTTGATTGTCGGCGATAACCTAGCGGTCAATAGTACCTTAGGATTTGTACAGTCATTTACTTCGAAAAGATTTTGCCGAGCATGCACCAGATCAAAGGAAGAAATGCAATTTGACACAACTGAAATTTCTACCTCCCTAAGAACTGAAAGTAATTACCAAAGAGATTTAAAGCTAAACAATTATCAGGAATCTGGGATTAAAGGCAATTGTATATTTGAAGACTTTCTAGCTTCCATGTAGTAGATAATATTTGTTTTGATATTATGCACGACATCTACGAAGGTGTATGCAAATACGATATCTGTAATGTTTTACTTGCTTTAATAAATGATAATGTTTTAACTCTAAATGATGTAAACAATAGAAAAGCTCTCTTCCCCTTTGGAGAAATTGAAATAGGTAACAACTCCATATCTTTAACTTATTCAAGACTTAAAGCATTCATTTTAAAAATGTCTGCTAGTGAAACGATGTGTTTTGTTAATTTTTTACCCCTTATGATAGGTGACCTTATCCCTGAAAATAATAGGCATTGGCAGCTGCTAGTAATACTGTTGAAAATTATTGAAATACTTTCAAAATCGACCTTTAATTCCGAAGACCTGAGTAGTTTAGAGCTTTTTGTAAAGCAGCATCATTTAATGTATATAAATCTATATGGTCCTTTGAAGCCTAAACACCACTTTCTTGTTCATTATAGTTCTGCTATAAGGAGGTGTGGGCCTCTTAAATATATGTGGTGTATGCGTTTTGAAGCAAAACATAAAGAAGCCAAAGCATATTTTAATAATACGAACTCAAGAAAAAATCCTTCTCACTCTCTAGCTATTAAGACTGGTATGAAATTTGCTCACTTTTTGTTGACCCATGAAAATGGCTTCGAAACTACTTTCAGTATTAAATCTTTGGTTTTTGTTAATTTAACTAAAGAAGAATATTTTCGCAATGTACAAACAACCATTAACATTGATTTTGAAAACTGTGAAATAAGTTATGAAATATTGTTTAAAGGAACTCGATACAAAACTAACTATTACTTAGCTTCTAATAATGTGCATATTGAACTATATAAGATAAAATTTTTTATTATTCAGAGCAGTAATGTGTATGTGCTCTGCTGTAAAATTGACGTAAAAGAGTTTAATCAACATTTACAATCTTACGAAGTTGGATCTGTTAAAGATAGCCTTTATTTAAAAAATATTAATGACTTTATAACTTTACCGATGCACCTTTATCCCATGAACAATGGGAAAATGTATTTTAGAATTAAGTATATTTAAGAGAACTCATAGGTTACAAGCAGTTATGTAAACGTGAAACAATCTTAATTTATAAAATCAAAATAACTGTTCAAAATCAAAAACTTATAACTAAAAATACTATTACTACTGTTTATTTCACTATATGTAAGTATTTTGAGAAGTACTTCGAGTTTATACATTGATTTTTTAAATATAGCATTACTCGTGTTGATACGTTGTAACGATTCATAGCATTTCGTTTTAGTTATAAATCTTCTTTCTAAACTTAATGGAGATTTTTAAATTTTCAAAAAACTTTTAGAAATGTTCAAGTAAATTATGTAAATAAAAAAACCGATAAAATCAATGAATTTTATTTCAACCAATTTCAACTTTTAAATGGTATGAAAAACTCCATGAAGTTTTAGACCATTTCACCTGAAGGCATTACCAATTTTCTCCCATCTAAAAAGAAATGTTGTGTATGTGTTACATACATGTATGTTAAAAAAATAAAGAAATTTGGAACGATTTTTAAAACATTGTAAAGTTGGACTTCGTTGAACCTAAATTCAATGGGTATTAAATAGCTGTTTTTTGACGTAAAGTACTAAAAAATATTTCGAAACGTTTTTGAGCTTTCCGAAATCTCCACAATGTTTCCATTAAAAAAATTATATTTATAACGAAGTTATATATGCAAATCATAAATAATAATTTTTGGTTCACTTAAACATGTAATTTTAAGAACTAACAAACAAATATCGCTCGTTTTATAGTAAACTGATGTAATCTATAATTTTAATTTTTAAATATTTGGAATTTTCATTTTTATTTAGGCGCAGTCTTTTCTCATCTTTTCTTTTATCTTCTCTTCTCATCTTTCCTCTTCTATTTCCTTCCATTTTCTTCTCTCTCCCCTTTCCTTTTGTTCTCCACCTTTCCTTCTCTTATTTTCCTTCTCTTCACTCTTCTTCCCTTCCCTTCTCTTTCCTTCTCCTCTTCTCTTCCCTACCCCTCTCGCTTAAATCGTATCATAAAGTATGAACATTTGGAATAAAAAATCGCGCGATGAAAAAATGAAAAAATCTCTATGCTTCTTTTCATTTCTTATCATTAAATATGAAAATTTGGAATAAAAAATCGCGCAAATTTCATTAATATACCAAATATCGGAATTTGATTCATATGCCTACAGTAACGTAATTGTGTTGGAACAAAACGTGCCCAATGGAAGAGTTTTTCGCGGATAACTTTTAAACGGGTAAAAAAAATTCCGCTTTCAGATTCTTGATCTAGACGTGAATACGCGTCTTTTGATACCTCACTCGAAAAAAGGCCCAAATTTCGGTGGGTACCATAAACTGCACAATTAACAAAAATAAAACATTGTTTGCATTTTTCCAAAAAATTAAAATTTAGTATTACATCAAGCTTTACTATAAAACGAGGGATATTAAAATTTATCAGTATTTTTAAGTAAATAAGAGAAATTTGACGAACATTTACAATTTTTCGAAGTTATATATGTTAACGAAAACCTTTATTAAAACAATATTTATGACTTTTCAACTTTACCAGTACACCAATATACCCTGAGCAATGGAAAAATTTATTTTAGAATTAATAATATTCATAAGAATTAATAGATTATAAGCAACGTTGTAAACGTGGTAAAATCACAACTCAAAAAGTTAAACGTGCTATTTTAGAACTAAAAACTCTATGTCGATATATTTAACTAAATGACATTAATTCATAAATAAATGGCATTGAAAAGGGAACATGTTTAATTTAGTGTAAATGGGGGTACTAAAAAAATTTGAGAATAAGCATATTCTGTTCATAAAACAATTACAAAATTGTCTTGAAATGAGCGGAAATTGTTCTCAATATAAGAACAAGACGTTCTTAAATTGAAACCTAATCGTTCTCAATGTAAGCCCAAAACCTTGTTGAAATGAGCGGAAATCGTTCTCGATACAAGCTCATAATGTTCTTAAATTGAGGCTAAATCGTTCTAAATACAAGCCTTAAACGTTCCCGATACAAGCTCATAATGTTCTTAAATTGAGGCTAAATCATTCTCGATACAAGCTCAAAATGTTCTTAAATTGAGGCTAAATCGTTCTAAATACAAGCTCCAAACGTTCTTGAAATGAGCGGAAATCGTTCTCGATACAAGCTCAAAATGTTCTTAAATTGAGGCTTAATCGTTCTAAATACAAGCTCCAAACGTTCTTGAATGAAAGCAAATCGTTCTCCATATAACCACAAAATGTTATTAAAATGAACCTGAAATGGTCTTAAAATGAACCAAAATCGTTCTCAATACAAGCACGAGACAGTCTTTAAATGAAGCCAAAAGGTTCCCCATTCAAGCACAAATCGTTCTTGATACGAGAGGAAAACGTTCTTAATACAAGCACAACATGTTTTAAAATGAACGCAATACGTTCGAAAAACATGCACAGAACGTTCTTAAAATACGAACAGTGCGCTCGGAAAAACCGTTCTTAAATCAAGCCCATCGGTCACGAGTTAAGAAAAAACGTACTTAACAGACTTTTGTCAACGAATGTTCTTAATTTTGAACTTGTTTCGTTCGTTTTAGAACGATTTTTTCTTTGAGTGTACTGCTTCTAAATCATAGATTAGTTGTACCTCCAGAATTAAGAAACAAAAAAGCAGCCTTTTTGCACTACCCCCATCTTGGTATCGAAAAAACTCTTGCCCGAGCCGAAGTGTTGTACTACTGGCCAGGTATGACTGCGGCGATCAAAGATTTAGTTATGTCTTGTAAGGCATGCGAAAAGTTCAAACGGGAAAACCAAAATGAACCACTAGTGCAAGAAGAACTGTCAAAATACCCACTCCATATTGTAGGCGTAGATTTATTTATATTGCACTTTTCGATATTCAAATTATTTAGTATCAGTAAAAATACGTTGCAAAACTTCAAACAACATAATTAACATACTATGCAATATTTTTGACTTACTCGGTTACCCAACCATAATCAAGTGTGACAACTCGCCCTTTTGTTCAACCGAATTTCGCCAATGAGTTCAATATTCAATTCAGGTTCTCGAGTCCCAGATGCCCACAAAGCAACGGACTAGCAGAAAAAGGAGTGTCAATTGCGAACTATATTCTGAAAAGATGTTTTATATCAAAGAGTGTAGACAATTTTGCATACCGACTATTAGAATATAATAGAACACCCTTAACGGGCATGCAGATAACTCCTTCCGAATTGTTCTATGGCCGACTAGTGAAAACTAAACTACCGATTTCGAGCTCACTGCTGATGAGAAACAGCGTAAGCGAAATTGAAGCTTCAAATAAGATAGCTAAAAAAAAGAGAACCGCAGAAGTATTATTATGATCGAAACGCTAAGGCATTACCTATACTAAATCCAGGAGATATCATAATTTTCAAGAAAAATAATAACGAATGGCATAACGGAACAGTAGTTGCGAAATGTAATGAACGCTTATACCTTGTAAAAGAAAATTTTAATAACCACTTCAGGAGTAATCGTCGCTTCATAGCTAAAGCTCGAAATAACGATTTAAATGCAAGTGAAGTGTTAGCAGGGGAAATAATGGATTATAGTAACAAAAACCAAGTATTCAGTTCGCCGCAAAGCTCAGTGAGGGACAGTCTGATGAGGGCAAATAAGGAAGTTGATAAGACGATAGAGAATTGTAATGTGTATGAACCTTCGGTTGCAGAAACGGTTGCGCCCACAATCGTAGTAGATAACGCAACAGGTTCAGAAGCAAAATCACAAGCAAATGAGCATGTTACAAAGCACATACTATGATAACCCCCTTAGGTAGTCGTAGCCCTGTGTTGAGGCCCTTAGTGTGATAAGCCAAGATGTTGATCAAGTTTGTTATCGATCAATCCTAAGATAAGTTCATCACTATATATCAGTAATTAAAAATTGTAACTCGTTCTCTACTTTGTAGACAAATAAAAACAAGCAAGGAAGGCTTAGTTCGGGTGTAACCGAACATTACATACTCAGTTGAGAGCTATGGTGACAAAATAAGGGAAAATAACCATGTAGGAAAATGAACCTAGGGTAACTCTGGAATGTGTTTGTATGACATGTGCATCAAATGGAAGGTATTAAAGAATATTTGAAGAGGGAGTGGGACATAGTTCTATAGGTGGACGCCATTTAGGGATATCGCCATAAAGGTGGACCAGGGCTGACTCTAGAATCTGTTTGTACGATATGGGTATCAAATGAAAGGTGTTAGTGAGTATTTTAAAAGGGCGTGGGCTCAGTTCTATAGGTGGACGCCTTTTCCAGATATCGCCATAAAGGTGGACCAAGGGTGACTCTAGAATTTGTTTGTACGATATAGGTATGAAATGAAAGGTGTTAATGAGTATTTTAAAAGGGAGTGGGCCTTAGTTCTATAGGTGGACGCCTTTCCGATATATCTCCATAAAGGTGGACCAGGGGTGACTCTAGAATTTGTTTGTACGATATGGGTATCAAATGAAAGGTGTTAGTGAGTATTTTAAAAGGGCGTGGGCTTAGTTCTATAGGTGGACGCTTTTTCCAGATATCGCCATAAAGGTGGACCTAGGGTGACTCTAGAATTTGTTTGTACGATATAGTTATCAAATGAAAGGGATTAATGAGTATTTTAAAAGGGAGTGGGCCTTAGTTCTATTGGTGGACGCCTTTTCGAGATATCTCCATAAAGGTGGACCGGGGTGACTCTAGAATTTGGTTTGTGCGGTATGGGTATCAAATAAAGGTGTTAATGAGTATTTTAAACGGGCGTGGGCCTTAGTCCTATAGGTGAACGCCTTTTTGAGATATCTCCATAAAGGTGGACCAGGGTTGACTCTAGAATTTGTTTGTACGATATGGGTATCAAATGAAAGCTGTTAATGACTATTTTAAAAAGGAGTGGCCTTAGTTCTATAGGTGGACGCCTTTTCGAGATACCGCCATAAGGGTGGACCAGGGGTGACTCTAGAATGTGTTTGTACGATATGGCCATCAAATTAAAGGTGTTAATGAGGGTTTTAAAAGGGAGTGGCCCTTAGTTGTATATGTGAAGGCGTTTTCGAGATATCGACCAAAATGTGGACCAGGGTGATCCAGAACATCATCTGTCGGATACCGCTAATTTATTTATATATGTAATACCACGAATAGTATTCCTGCCAAGATTCCAACGGCTTTTGATTTCGCCCCACAGAACTTTTTCATTTTCTTCTACTTAATATGGTAGGTGTCGCACCCATTTTACAAAGTTTTTTTCTAAAGTTATATTTTGCGTCAATAAACCAATCCAATTACCATGTTTCATCCCTTTTTTCGTATTTAGTATAGAATTATGTCATTTTTTCATTTTTCGTAATTTTCGATATCGAAAAAGTGGGCGTGGTCATAGTCGGATTTCGGTAAATTTTTATACCAATACAAAGTGAGTTCAGATAAGTACGTGAACTGAGTTTAGTAAAGCTATATCGATTTTTGCTCAAGTTATCGGGTTAACGGCCGAGCGGAAGAACAGACGGTCGACTGTGTATAAAAACTGGACGTGGCTTCAACCGACTTCGCCCTTTTTCACAGACAGTTATCGTCCTAGAGTCTAAGCCCCTACCAAATTTCACAAGGATTGGTAAATTTTTGTTCGACTTATGACATTAAAAGTATCCTAGGCAAATTAAATGAAAAAGGGCGGAGCCACGCCCATTTTTAAATTTTCTTTTATTTTTGTATTTTGTTGCACCATATCATTATTGAAGTTGAATGTTGACAAATTTTCTTATATACTGTAAAGATATAAAATTTTTTGTTAAAATTTGACTTAAAAAAAATTTTTTTTTTAAGTGGGCGTGGTCGTTGTGCGATTTTGATAATTATTATTAAGCATGCATATAGTAATAGCAGTAACGTTCCCGCCAAATTTCATCATGATATCTTCATCGACTGCCAAATTACAGCTAGCAAAACTTTTAAATTACCTTCTTTTAAAAGTGGGCGGTGCCACGCCCACTTTTACTAATTTACAATTTTTCGTCATAAGTTCAACTCACGTACCAAGTTTCATCGCTTTATCCGTCTTTGGTAATGAATTATCGCACTTTTTATGTTTTTCGAAATTTTCGATATCGAAAAAGTGAGCGTGGTTATAGTCCGATATCGTTCATTTTATTAAATACCAATTAAGATACCGATCTGAGATGAGTGTCCAGGAACCTACAAACGAAATTTTATCAAGATAGCTCAAAATTTACTCAAGTTATCGTGTTAACGGACAGACAGACGGACGGACGGACGGACATGGTTCAATCCAATTTTTTTTCGTACTGATGATTTTGATATATGGAAGTCAATATCTATCCCGATTCCTTTATACCTGTACAATCAACCGTTATCCAATCAAAGTTATTATGCTCTGTGCTAAAGTTAAAGTTAAAGTTAAAGTTAAAAATAAAGTTAAAGTTAAAGTTTAAGACAAAATAAAAAACAAAAATAAATGTAAGGTGCGATAACCTCCGAAGAGATCTAAGGCCGAGCTTCTCTTCCAATTTGCGTCGTGCTCCTCTTGATTTTCGCTACAAATTGGCCGGACGGGACCTACATGTTTTATGCCGACTGCGAACGGCATCTGCAAGGCACATGAGTTTTCACTGAGAGCTTTTCATGGCAGAAATACACCCGGAGCGCTTGCCAAACACTGCCGAGGGGCGACCCCGCTTAGAAAAATTTTCTTCTAATTTAAAAACCGTATTTCTAAAATTTTGATGTTGCTTTGTCCGGGGTGCGAACCCAGGGCATACGGTGTGGTAGGCGGAGCAGGCTAACATCACACCACGGTGGCCGCCAGTTTAAGAAAAAACTTGAATTAATATCAAAGAAAACAAAATGTTGCATAAATATTATAATTGCATAAGTTGATAATATACAATAGCTTTACCGCGGCAGTCACCGAGTGACACACGTCCTTTTTTTAGAATATTCCTTGAAGTACGACGATGATTCTTACGGAGAGAAAAACTCTTTCCAAGAAGTGAAACAGAGACCGATCCATTCGAACGATTTCTATTCACAGTTCGATTTGCCTGACATTTAGTATATAGGTAGATCTTTGCCTAGGTTAGTATTTACACGGAAAGTGGAGCGGGGATTCGTTCGATTTGCATGAAATTTCGTATATAGGTAGCCCTTTGCCTAGATTCGTATGCAAGACACTTCGGGCCAGAGACCGATATATTCGAACAAGTTCTCTTCATAGTTCGATTTGCTACAAATTTGGTATATACCCATGTAGGTAGCCCTTTGCATAGATTAGGAATAACGATTTTTTTTTTTGGGAAGTGGACCAGGGACCGATCAATTCAAACAAATTTTAAACGTTTGATTTGCCCAAAATTTGGTATATTGGTAGATCTTTGCCTAGATTAGTATTTACGAAACTTTTTTATCCAGGAAATGGACCAGGGACCGACTGGGAGTGAGATTGGGACTGGAACTAGAACTGTAACTGGGATTGTGACTGGGACTGGAATTGGGACTGGGACTAGAACTGGGTGGGGGTGAGGTAAGAGTTAAAAACTTCTTAAGAGATATGCAGATAGACCAAAGTTAGGGAAGAACAACGTCTGTGGGGTCTGCTAATCTATAATATAAAAATAAGTCGCTGAATTGTGAAATAAGCGCTAATACAGCTATAAATTCATAACGGATGGATCGATTGGAATATTTCTTCTTTGCAATAAAACTTTGAAATATTTACCTTTGTTTTGCTTACAAAAGAATACTTGACTTCTTTCCTATTTTAGCAAAATTGTTTAAACAAAAGTAACATTTTTACCAAAAAATTAAGTGCGTGTGGCTTTTCTCTGTAAATTGTGCGCGCAAATTGCTTTTGAGTGAGGCATGATATGAGGCATACGTACATACATAGCATTCGCTGCGTTATTTAAATTCGGGCGGAGGTTTAAAGCGGAGTCATTGGTGCCGTTTGTTGTGTCGCTGTAGTCGTATCCCTAACATAATCAGCTGTTTATCGTTACGACGGTAAACCAAAAACCAGTTGGTTGGCTGCGATACGGTTACGACTTTAGTGGCACCAATAATCGATCGCATTGATTCCCATAAGGTTGGTCGAATCAGCTTTTATAAGGTTACCGATACGGTTACCGATAAAGCACCAATATGTGCAGCTTAATAGGTATATGGATGTATGTATGTATTTCAGCGGTCACCATTTAGTTGAATAATTATTGGCGCCATTTCACCCGTATTATTATTCTCTTTCGTCTTTATTCAGCTTTAGTTGTAGCGGCTATTGTATATTTGCACATTTGCAAAAAGATATTTTTCAAACAAACGCTCATGCACAGAGTGTTTTATTGGAAATTAAATTAACATTAAAATTAAAAACAACTATGTATTCGTTTCACTGGAAAGTGAGTAAATATTGGGTTATCTACTTTATTTAAATATACTATATTTTTGTAGATTATTTTTGAATTACTTTATTTCGAAAAGAAAATTTTTTTGACAGTGTTTATAAATTTTCAATGTGAATATTAATATTTAAAAATTTAATTAAATATAAAATAAAATTTGTATTTCTATTTTAATTTTATTTGGTCGATATTTCGATCTCATTCTGAGATCATCTTCAGGAACTGTGAACAAAAATAACAATTAGTTAACATGTAAACAACTAACTAATTGTTGTTTTTGTTCACAGTTCCTGAAGATGATCTCAGAATGAGATAGAAATATCGACCAAATAAAAATAAAGGTTAAAAAATATAGAAGATTAAAAATATAAAATAAAACGATACCATCTACTGTGGTACACTTGTCATACTAAAAGTAAAATGTTATAAACATAATATGTAAGTGGCAGCGATCTGTGTCCTCTTTCTTATTCATAATCTTTTCCCTATTTTGCAAAATTCGTAGGCTTTCCAAGTGTATCGTTTTTTCTCTCTAGCTTCTTTGTCTATTATTTTCGTGTTTTCGAAGTCAGCGACGTGGTTGTGTGTTATTACGTGTTGTGAGAGAGCTGTATTTTGTTTTTGTTTCCTAATGTCAGCTTCATGTTCGGCTAATCGTGTACCCAAAGCGCGCTTAGTTGTTCCTATATAAACTTTGTTGCATTTTTCTTTGTTATTCCCTTTGCATTCTATTTTGTAAACCACATTGCTTTGTTGTTCTCTGTTTATAGGGGTTTTTGTTTTTGTAAAGCATCGTGATAATGTGTGGTTGGATTTGAAAGCTATTGTGATGTTCTGTTGTTTAATTACGTCTTGTGTTAAATTTTCTGTTAGCATGGGAATTTGAGTGACACTGTGATATTGTTTTGTTTCATTGTTTGTTATTGTTGCTAGTGATTGGTTTTGTTGAATTTGATTTAATTTTTGTTCTATAAGTTCAGATATAAGGTAGTCAGGATAATTATTTCTTTTAGGCGTCATTTGTATTTTCTTTATGTTGTCGTCATGAAGTTGCTGATGGGTTATAGTCAAGATTTTGTGTATGAGGTTTCTGGCGGTGTTAATTTTATATTTTCGTGGTTTTGAGGAAAAAAGTTTATTAGGCGCCCAGACGCTGTTGGCTTAGAGTACCAGTATAATATTAAGTTATTGTTTGTGTTATGTATGCGGGCATCTAGAAAAGGTATGCTGTTGTTTTTTCCATTTCCATCTTGAATTGTAGTCTGTTATGGTATTGGTTAAGCGTTTTAAGTATGATATTTGCATCATCTCTTTAGATAATGGCAAATATATCGTCCACATACTTTACAATGAACTTAATGCCTTTCTGCTGCTTTTTGAGCTCCGAGTATGTGCTATTTAAAAGATCATCCATTATTATATCCGCGATCGTGGGGGAAAGGGGGTTACCCATCGGCATTTCAAAAGACTGACTGTATATATTATTGTTACATATAAAATAATTGTTGTCCTTTAAGCAAAATTCTAAAATAATTTGAAATTTATTCCTCGGTATGTTTTGAATCTTGTCCCATTTTTTCATGATTATCTTTATAGCTAGGTTCGTCGGTATGTTGGTAAAGAGGGAGATAACATCAAAGGATACCAAAACATCTTCATGGCTAATGATCGTATCTTTCAATCTCTCTTTTAATTCAAATACATTTTTGATGTTGTACTCCTCTGAAATTAAAGTTTTTAAGATTTTTCCTACATGCTTGGATAAGTTGTAGCATGGGACATTAATGGAGGACGTTATAGGACGCAAGGGAAAATCGGGTTTATGTATTTTCGGAAGCCCGTACAGTCTTGGAGCGGTTGCCGCTGAGCTTGATAATTGTTGCTTCTCTCTTTGTGTTATGTATTTTCCCTTATAAAGCTCATCAACAATATTGTTGTTTTTCCTTTGTAATGTATTTATTGGGTCGACTCGAATAACTTTATATGTGTTCTTGTCGCCTAGTACTTCGTCAATCTTTTGAGTGTAATCTGTCTTATATAAAACGACTGTTTTGTTACTTTTGTCCGCATCAGTTACAATTATATCTTCTTCGTGTGACTTTAAAAAGGATTTAGTTTTGTTGTAGGCTTCTATAATAAATTTTTCGGCGGAATTGTGTTTTATGTGCCTCTTAAATTGTTGAATTTTGTAGCTTAGTTTGTTTCTGGCTACTTCTTTGTCATTTTCGTTCTCCATTCCTTGAATTATTTGTTCAACCTCTGCTATTAAATGTATTGGAGAAAAGTTCTTTCGTGTTGTTGGTAGTGTAAATTTTTTGCCAAGTGAGAGAAGCCACATTACCTCTTCGGGAAAGTCAATATTCGTTTTGTTGACGAACCACTCGTTGTTTGTTTCGATGTTGAGTCGACGTATTTGTTCGTGTTTTAGCCTTTCTGTTTTCGACTTAATAGTTTTCCCTTTCTCTCTTCCTATCTTTTGACTTAAGAAATTCTGTTTACTGATGAATGTGTTAAGTTCCTGTTCGCTCAGTGCTCGTTTGAGTTGTTGTTGTGCGTGGTATATTGAGTCTTTGGTCGTTTTAGTGTTTATGTTTGTTTGTGTTATTTCTATGTTTAGAATTTTGAGTAAAAAAATGTGTTTGGTTTTTTCCATTTGGTTCTTTATTCTCTCGGAAGTTGTTTTTATCGTTAAATTTTTTACTGTATTAATTAAATGATTTGGAATTAGATCATACTTCTTACATCCTAATAGAAATTTTGGTTGTTCGGTGAGCTTTGCGAATTTGATTTTTCCTTTGGTGAAATGTTTAAGTGTCATGCAAATGTGTTTTCCATGTTTGTATTTCATGTGGTTGTAATAGTTCCTCATTTTGTTGGGTGTTGTTGTTTTTTTAGTTGATGTGAGGTTTATAAATTTTTCTTTGGTATATGGGTATATGTATGTGTGTATATTGTTGAACTTTTCCGGCAGGCTTTCCGGCAATTATAATTTTATATATTGGTTTCCGATCGGTTTGTTTGATTTTCATATATTTTGGTAAGCTTTTCCGATCTGTTCTGAACTAGTGAAAATAAAACAATTTATTTCACCTTACAGCTCGACGTTTCGCCAAATTTCCTTGGCTTCTTCTGGAGCAGTTCTGTGTTGTTGTTGTTGTTGTTGTTGTAGCGATAAGGTTGCTCCCCGAAGGCTTTGGGGAGTGTTATCGATGTGATGGTCCTTTGCCGGATAAAGATCCGGTACGCTCCGGTACCACAGCACCATTAAGGTGCTAGCCCGACCATCTCGGGAACGATTTATGTGGCCACATTAAACCTTCAGGCCATTCCCCCCTCCCCACCCCCAAGTTCCATGAGGAGCTTGTGGTCGCCAGGGCCTCGTCTGTTAGTGAAACAGGATTCGCCGCGGATAGGTGAGGTTGACAATTGGGTTCGGAGAAGCTATATATTGCGCTGGCAACCTGAAGGGTTGCGTTACACAACCCCTTTAATCTGGTATTTTAGTCGCCTCTTACGACAGGCATACCTACCGCGGGTATATTCTGATCCCCTAACCCGCTGGGGCAGGAGCAGTTCTGTATTTGTTAACAATAAAAACACAAAAACTACAACAACATTAATTTAAAATTATCAGAATTACACATATTAACATTTAACATTGATTTATAAGATTTTAAATTTTCACTTACTTTTGAACTACGGCATTAAATGAAAGAAATAAAACATAATTTACAAGAACAAAGGTTAAAAAATATAGAAGATTAAAAATATAAAATAAATCGATACCATCTACTGTGGTACACTTGTCATACTAAAAGTAAAATATTATAAACATAATATGTAAATGGCAGCGATACCATCTGTGTCCTCTTTCTTATTCATAGCCTTTTCCCTATTTTGCAAAATTCGTAGGCTTTCCAAGGTGTATCGTTTTTTCTCTCTAGCTTCTTTGTCTATTATTTTCGTGTTTTCGAAGTCAGCGACGTGGTTGTGTGTTATTACGTGTTGTGAGAGAGCCGTATTTTGTTTTTGTTTCCTAATATGAGCTTCATGTTCGGCTAATCGTGTACCCAAAGCGCGCTTAGTTGTTCCTATATAAACTTTGTTGCATTTTTCTTCGTTATTCCCTTTGCATTCTATTTTGTAAACCACATTGCTTTGTTGTTCTCTGTTTATAGGGGTTTTTGTTTTTGTAAAGCATCTTGATAATGTGGTTGGATTTGTAAGCTATTGTGATGTTCTGTTGTTTAATTACGTCTTGTGTTAAATTTTCTGTTAGCCTGGGAATATGAGTGACACTGTGATATTGTTTTGTTTCATTGTTTGTTATTGTTGCTAGTGATTGGTTTTGTTGAATTTGATTTAATTTTTGTTCTATAAGGTCAGATATAAGGTAGTCAGGATAATTATTTCTTTTAAGCGTCATTTGTATTTTCTTTATGTTGTCGTCATGAAATTGCTGATGGCTTATAGTCAAGATTTTGTGTATGAGGTTTTTGGCGGTGTTAATTTTATATTTTCGTGGTTGTGATGAAACAATTTTATTAGGCGCCCAGACGCTGTTGGCTTAGAGTACCAGTCTAATATTAAGTTATTGTTTGTTTTATGTATGCGGGCATCTAGAAAAGGTATGCTGTTGTTTTTTCCATTTCCATCTTGAATTGTAGTCTGTTATGGTATTGGTTAAGCGTTTTAAGTATGATATTTGCATCATCTCTTTGGATAATGGCAAATATATCGTCCACATACTTTACAATGAACTTAATGCCTTTCTGCTGCTTTTTGAGCTCCGAGTATGTGCTATTTAAAAGATCATCCATTATTATATCCGCGATCGTGGGGGAAAGGGGGTTACCCATCGGCATTTCAAAAGACTGACTGTATATATTATTGTTACATATAAAATAATTGTTGTCCTTTAAGCAAAACTCTAAAATACTTTGAAATTTATTCCTCGGTATGTTTTGAATCTTGTCCCATTTTTTCATGATTATCTTTATAGCTAGGTTCGTCGGTATGTTGGTAAAGAGGGAGATAACATCAAAGGATACCAAAACATCTTCATGGCTAATGATCGTATCTTTCAATCTCTCTTTTAATTCAAATACATTTTTGATGTTGTACTCCTCTGAAATTAAAGTTTTTAAGATTTTTCCTACATGCTTGGATAAGTTGTAGCATGGGACATTAATGAAGGACGTTATAGGATGCAAGGGAAAATCGGGTTTATGTATTTTCGGAAGCCCGTACAGTCTTGGAGCGGTTGCCGCTGAGCTGGATAATTGTTGCTTCTCTCTTTGTGTTATGTATTTTTCCTTATAAAGCTCATCAACAATATTGTAATGTATTTTATTAAACGACTGTTTTGTTACTTTTGTCCGCATCAGTTACAATTATATCTTCTTCGTGTGACTTTAGAAAGGATTTAGGTTTGTTGTAGGCTTCTATAATAAATTTTTCAGCGGAATTGTGTTTTATGTGCCTCTTAGGTTTTGTTTTACCATAAAGTTTTATTTAATTTTAAACTACGCAGATGTTGTTCTTCCCTAACCTTGGTCTATCTGCATATCTCTTAAGAAGTTTTTAACTCTTACCCCACCACCACACAGTTCTAGTCCCAGTCCCAATCCCAGTCCCAGTCACAATCCCAGTTACAGTTCTAGTTCCAGTCCCAATCCCACTTCCTGTCCATTTCCTGGGAAAAAAAAGTTTCGTAAATACTAATCGTAATAAAAAACGAACTATGGACAGAACTTGTTCGAATATATCGGTCCCTGGCCCGAAGTGTCTTGCATACGAATCTAGGCAAAGGGCTACCTATATACGAAATTTCAGGCAAATCGAGCCGTGAATAGAAATCGTTCGAATGGATCGGTCTTTGGCCCACTCCTTGAAAATAATTTTTCTCCGTAAGAATTATCCTCGTACTGCAAGGAATATTCTAAACAAAGAAATAAATCGGTCCAACCGTTCTCGAGTTTTGCGCTTAGCAGCGACTAATTTTTAGATTATGGACTAACAGACCCGGCAGACTTTGTTCTATCCTAACTTTGATCTATCTGCATAACTTTTAGGAAGTTTTTATTCTTACTCTTCTTCCCCCTCTCACCCCATTTCCTCTATACTTTTATCACTCCCCCTCTTCCTTTCTCTCTTTCTGGGCCTCTTTCTCCCCCTCAGCTTTACCCATCCTTCTTTTCTCTCTACCTCGCTCTCCTTACTCCACCGCTCCATCTATCTCTATCTGTATATCTTCATCTAACTCGATCATTTTCTCAGTTTCTTTTTTTTCTTTCCTTTCCTTTCTTTTCCTTTTCTCTTCTTTACTTCCCTTTCTTTTCTATCCTTTCAAAAAAGCTCACTGAACACCTTTGCAACTATTTTGATAAATGTTCGCGATAATTTAAACTTTATTCAAGGTTCGAATCAGGCATGCTTAACCAACGAACCGATATCATTTCGTTACGATAATTAACGTTAATAAACGAAACAAAGTCATTTCGTTTCGTTTATTAACGTTAAAAACGTCAAATTAACGAAATGATTTCGTTTCGTTTTCTGCCATATCAAAACGGAATCAAATCGTTTATGTTCATTATTAATTTCAAACTATGCTGGCAAAGCTGATTGATGGCGGAGTCATTAAAGGTGAAAGCAATAGCCAAGCTGATTGCAACTTTTCTCATGAATTTTGACAGTACGAACATTTCTCAGAGTGTTTTTGACATTACCACCAACGAATTACACAAACAAATTATATGGAGTTTGTGTGTGTATGTGCGCTCGTTGTTAACATCTTACGGCTTCACCATGGCTATAGCATTGCCAGCACAATTCAAACATAAAGTATCACGTTTTTGTTAACGTTTTTAACGTTAACGAAAGCTTTTCGTTTCGGTTAAAAACGAGATACAATTTATCTTGATAATTTCTTTATCGATAGTATTTCGAAGTGTTTCAACGGAAACGGTGGAAATTTTTTGATAAACGATTAGCTTAACGTTAAGGTGCATCCCTGGTTCGAATCGAGCTCAAGGCCAGAACAATAATTTTTTTCTAATGATAATTATTGTTATTTTTTAATTTTTCTAAATTTGAAAAATTGTATTTTGTTTTTGGAATAGTAAGTAGAAAATTTTTCAGACAACCTGCCATAGCTGCGTAGATAGATCCATTTCGAAGGGTGCTAAGCCTTCATCATCAGTACGCTTTAGGCATGCTGCGCTAACCATTTAGCTATACAGCGGTGGTTTGTTTGACTGGCAAATTTTCTACTTCTATTCCTTTTACCAACTATATTTATTCAGTGTTGCGCCATCTGGTGCAAATCACTGATAATGCTGGATTTTTGTTTATTGTCAATTACTTTGTTTGACATTCCCAAGTGCTCGTGGTTTATTAACAATTGTTTTTGTTTTTATCGGCCTATTGATAAATCATTCAAGGTTCGAATCGAGCTCAAGGCCAGAACAATAATTTTTTTCTAATGATAATTATTGTTATTTTTTATACTATTCCAAAAACAAAATACAATTTTTCAAATGGCTCACCGATGAGAAAGTGACCAGGCGTTAAGGCTTCAAGGTCGGTCGCGCTAGTTGGATTCGCGCGTAGAGGGCGCGAATTTACGCATGCCTCAACTTCAGCTAGCAATGTACTGAACCCTTCGAAAGAGAATAAGCTCCCCTCAAGAATGCGTTTGATGTGGTATTTTACGCGCTTTACACCGACTTCCTAATATCCACCCATATGTGGCGAAGTTGGTGCGTTGAAATGCCACTCGATGTTGGAGTCGGGGAAAAATGCTCGTAGTTTATCATCTGCCATACACTTCTGATATTTCTCCCGAAGTTCTCTGTCAGCGCCTACGAAGTTCGTGCCATTATCGGAGTACATGGCCTTACAATACCCTCGATGACTGATAAAACGTTTAAAAGCATTGAGAAAGATGGTCGTCGATAAATCGCCTACAAATTCCAAGTGCATTGCGCCAGTACACATGCAGATCAACGAGCAAATGTAACTTTTCGTCGACTTTGACCCTCTACCATGTGCAAATTTATACGTGTATGGACCAGCAAAATCTACAGCAGTTCGTGTGAAGCAGCGAACATACGTAGTACGAGACGCCGGTAGGTCGTCCATCGACTGAACGGAAGTGTTGCGGTTCAAACAAGTACATTTAACACACTTATGATATACGCTTCTAATTACATTGCGGGCGCCAATCACCCAATAGCGATGCTGTAGAACTACTGTCATTTTGCGAGACCCTGCGTGTAGGGTATACTGATGTATGTCAGAAATTATCAATTTCGACAGCGGAGCGTGTTTAGGTAAAATGATAGGATGCCTTGCATCAAGCGAGACGTCTGCTGATTTTAGCCGGCCTCCAACCCTCAAAACACCAGACGGATCAAAATACGGTTGCAGGCGCAACAAGCTACTTCACAGGGGAATGGGTTTTTTCTCCCTGCAATGAGAAATCTCGTTAGCAAAATACGTACGTTGAATATACTTAATCACTCTTAGTTCGGCCTCGTCCAATTCCTGACAGTTAGGGGTGCCACTCGTTCGTTTAAGCGTGTGATTCCTTTTGGCGCGAGTATTGTGTGTAAACCTTAGCACATAAGCCATAACCCTTCGTAATTTTTTAAACGTAGAATATTTAATTATGACTGACCAAGTGTCCTCGGGTACTGTAATATGAACGGCGACCCTTTTACGTAGGCCCAGGTCAGTTAAATGCGGTTCTGGTGAAGCTTGCTTCCAAAATTGATCTTCGCCATGCAAACAATCTGGATCATACCACCACAACTGATGTGCAACGAGTTCTCGAGGTGTTATGCCTCTCGGTAAAGTCGTTGTCGAGGTAAAGTCGTTGTATTGCAAACGTAAATCGGTATCGGCGGCAAGCTTCCTCTCTATACGTAAAAGATTACGAACGGCCTGGTTCCTAGAGTCTCCCAGCGGTACATCGGATTTTAACGGCAATTCGACCACGAAACGGCCATCTGGAGATCTTTTATGCGTTTCCTGAAAATGCTGCTCGCAAAACTGCTCCTCCGTAGTTAAATACGTTTTTTCCGGTGCATCTTCCAATTCCCACAGTCTAGTCAACGCTCTTTCAAGCTGTGCATCAACAAAATACGTTTGCAAACAAGGGGTAGATGGATTGTCAACACTGCCGAAAACCGTCCAACCGAAGACTGTACGCTGAGTCGCCGGCGTTCCACAAGGACCCTTCCGAATTTCCGGGCACATAAGCTGATCCAAAAACTCCATTTCTATCAGCAAATCAATACAACCAGGCCTCATAAACTGTGGGTCTGCTAGAGACAACCCTTTAATATGCGGCCATGCAGTTGTGGCGACAGTTTGCGTTAGCAAATCCCCCGTAATTTTTGGCAAAATTAGTGCATTTACTGAGTAGCAATCATTCGAAAAGTTGGACAAAATCGAATGCGAAACCTGACCTCTATCGCGCCCTCCTTGAGACGAGCCAATTCCGGTGATGATAGCAGCAGATGATAGCGTGCGACCCAGAGTCAAACAACGGACGAGCTTGCTGAAAGCGCCCAGCACAGTCTCGAATCCTTACCAGAGCAGTAGCCAGCAAAATTGTCTTACTCGCAGATAATGGGTCAGAATCGGGTTTTAGGCACGAATATACAGATTCAGGGGCGGGGTTGACTGCCGAAGAAGTGGTTGCGGAAAGAGCGGTCGTGTCGTTCCCTGAAGTAGTACCTGCGTCGGTGTAGTTCGAACTGGTTTGTTTGGTTTCGGCGGGGTTGCTGATGTTGGATGCGGCTGGAGTCCCATGTAGTAAGGTGTGATGGCGTTGGCGACAAATGCGGCACGACGAAGAACTGTTGCAACGAGGCTCAAAATATCCCGAACTCAGACAGTTTAAACAGAGACTCGAATACTTCACAAATTTTATTTTAGCGGTGGCGTCGAGACGACTGAATTTTTCGCAGATATAAATCTTGTGATTCCCCTTACAAAAAGGGCAACTAGTCGTATTCTGGGTGGATGTGGCATGAAGAGATTTGGTAGGCTTGGTAGCAGTAACAGCTTTGCTTGGCTGTACCGGAGTAGCTGACGATAGCATCGAGAGTGATCTGCACCTAACTTCTAAAAATGTTACTAGCTGCTCGAAAGTTGGTGGTTCGTCGCTAACAAGTGACAGCTCCCATTGCTTCCTGGTTTCGAACGCGAGTTTACCTACTACTTTATGAACGAGCCAGTCGTCCCAGAAATCGACGGGTCGGCCCAACGCTTTCAGTTCACGAATGTGCTGCTGATATGGCTTGAGGAAACCTTTTACGAAGCTGGCGGTGTCCCTTTTTGCTTTGCGGATATCGACCATTGCTTTGAAGTGCGATTCGGCGATGACGCGCATGATCTTGAAACGCGACTTAAGCAAGTCCCATGCCTCCTTGTAATTTGCATCACAAATTTGGAAACCGCTGACGACTTTCAAAGCTTCACCCTTTAAGCAACTCCGTAAATAGTGCATTTTCTGTCCGTCCGATAGCGCGGTATTACTGTCAACCAGTGAACCGAACGAGTCGTAAAAGCCCACCCATTCAGTTGAGTCGCTTGAAAATGTGGGTAGCTCCATTCTGGGTAAACGAATGGAGGCAGACACGATTGTAGAAACATGTGTTGGTCGGATTACATTCGGGGATGAGGGTCCGGTGTCACACTTTTGGAAACGGCTAAAATTTGCTAAGGCCATAGCGTACCAAGTTTTGGCTTGAGTTCGTGTACTCTCTTCCACTGCAACGTTATCGGCACCAAAAGCGACATCCACCTCATCCTGTCCAGCGTTGAATCGAACCCATTGTTCGTCCAAGAGTTTCAAATAACTCTCAACTTGGTCGGTGTCTAACAAAAATGTACCATGCATGCCTTTTGTCATGTACCTTTTTATTGCGTTCAATGCGGAGTCCCGTGTTTTCACAGAGGCTGACATTTTTGTTGTTGTTGTTTTAGTTTACAGTACTTGCAGATCGAGGAAAAAAACAAATTCTATTATAAATGTACGTATGTAACGCTGTTCGTAGAAGGCAAATAATTGTCACGATGATTTACTAAAATGCGCAAGTGTACAGCTCTGCCACATATTGCTTGCTGAGTTGTTTTTATAGAGAAGGGTATACGGATTCTGCAGTGAAATGAATGCGTGTACGCGTAGAGGGTAAATGACAGTAAAATAGAAATGACTTGAATTTTTGGTATTTTTGCGAATATGTATGCGTAGCGAGCGAATAAAAATTAAATTGATTTGTAATTTTTCCAACGGAATCAAATATGCGGTGTATATATAAATTAAAAAGATTAAAATGGCAAGCGATCCGGCTCGATGGATCAAAAAATGGTGCGGAAAATCAGTTTTGCGACAGATTACCTTGGCAGATGCGGATGGTAGATCGCTTGGAGGCAATGTGGCGGGCGGTAGATTATCTGCGGGTGTGGACTGTATAGTGCGGGTTTTTACTTACGCAAAGATATCCGGCTGCAACCGATAAAAGGCTGGCGTGATGTACTACGGTGAATACTTTGATGCGTCCTTTTCAGAGATTAATTGCGGCAGGTTTGTGCGAAAGCACTCCAGATAATACAACACAAATGATGTTGCTCGATTAGCACAAATAACTTTAATTTAAATATATAATTTAGTGTTTTTACAACCTTTCAAATAATTTAAAGGCGGGCGGAGAAAAATGGCACGTTTCAATTTTTTGCACTTGCTAGCTAATGGAATAAAAAAATAACAAAACGTGCTTTCAGCAACTAATGGGCACTACTTTACCGGCACAAATGTACTGCCTTATCAGCAGATAATCAATCGAAGCGCCTAGTTGGGTACAATGCATTGCATGATTCATCAATGTGTACATATGACTCGGAATTTATTATTTTCAAAGAATTGTATCCTTGGCATTTAAATCTTATACCGTTTTCACACAGAAACTTAATCGAATGACAATTCTATTTAATTAAGCATTTTGCTTCATTAAGCGAACATCTGTCAGCAGCCCCAAAAAAATATTTCGTTTTTACAAAAAATTGTTAAAATTAAAATCAGCCGTCTCCTTCTTAACTATGAGTACAATCAAAATAAAATGCATGCTCAACTACCCATAAATGTGGCACCTAACCTAATATGTGCCTATTTTCGAAAAAGCCATATTGCCTTTTGCAGCAAATGCAGCGAAATTTAAATTTAGAATTTTTTCGTCTTTTTCTATTTTTCGTAAATTATTGAAAATAATTTCTTTTTGATTATCATTTTTGTTACATTGACAATAAAATTCGAAGCACCAAGCAAAACCGACTGGATTTTTCACTCAATTAGGCATTCAATAAAGCAATAATGAGATAATTAAGAATTTACATTTTGTATGGAAGATTGAGTTCAATTAGGGCTTTAATGTAGAAAACTTGACTAATTATTTCATTAAGCCTCTGTGTGAATCTGGCATTAGTTTAGGTGGAATTGTCATAAATTAAATGGAAACGGTTTCAATTTGTAAAATAACATACAAACTCAAAATGGCATGTCGCTCTATGAACAAATGAAAAGTATTTTGTACAGTTTGAAAGTAACTAATACTCATAACTAACTAACAGTTCTTATAGTTTCCCGGTTGCTGTTATATATCAACTGTTTCAATAAATTGAAATGTTTCAACAAAATATTGGGTTTAACTGATATGCAGCCTCACATTACAACTCGCATTTAGCTTACTATACATCCATTTAATGGATCTAAAGATCGGGGTGTATAACTAGTCACTAATGTGTGGCCTTAACTCTCCCTCACTACAGAGTTTTATCTCCACTATCTTTACGTTTTTTTTGACAATTACGAATATTGTAAAAATCAGTAGGTTTTTGCATTACCCTGGTACATATTGTCGCAACTACATGTCTGACAATAACAACGTAATTGCATTCCTTTATTATATATTTTGTAGCCTTAGAGATAAAAAAACAAATATGGTTTGGGGGATAAATGTAACCAGAATGTGTACTGGGACAATCAGCTTAAAGCTTTCATAAATAAAAAATATATGAATGAAAGTGGGACATATTATTCCACTAGCAGCGAAAGGGTTACAACCCATGCTTTCCCCTGGCTGCTTTAGAGGCGTACAGGGCAGTTAGTTTGTTCCAGTTAAATTTTCTGTATAAAATAAAACCAAGATATACAATTTTTGTTGAAGCTAAAGAGGGAATAACACCTCCTCCAGCGGTAGGTATGCCTGTCGTAAGAGGTGACTAAAATACCAAATTGATTCAAGGGATTGTGTAGCGCAACCCTCTCAAGGGGTTGCCAGTGCAATATATAGCTTCTCCAACCCTGTCAACCTCACCTACCCGTGGCGAATCTTGTTTCATTAACAGGCGAATCTCTGGCGACCCCAAGTTCCTCATGGAAATGGGAGGTGGGGAGGGCGGGATGGCTTAGAAGGTTTAATATGGTCATATAAATCGTTCCCGAGATGGCCGGGCTAGTACTTTAATGGTGCTTTGTTACCGGAACGTACCTAATCTATATCCGGCAAAGGACCATCAAGATTGATAACACTCCCCAAAGCCTTCGGGGAGTGTCTTTGTCGTTAATATAAAAACAACAGGGAATAACATCTTATGGAGATTGAAACCAGTTTATGCATTTTTGCCAGTTTATTTAAACGAAGTTGACACCTAAATTTATGTTTTATATTTTTTCTGAAATCACAAAACATTGTGACGAACTTTTCCTTTGGTTTGCCGGGGTTAGACCTCAGTCCGTCCAGGTTACTGAAAATGTAAAATCCCTTCTGGTTCTTCAAATGAATAAACCTTGTTAATTTCATAAATTATATTTATTAGGACAAATTCAACTTCTACTCCTAGCTATATAAGAGGTGACTGAGGTAAAAAAAAAACCCTTGGTCAACCTCTGCGGGCGAATGGAGTCAAAACCTCCAGACGAATATATCCTAGGCACAAATGAAGCAAAATACCTTCAGGTGTGCTCTTGGTCGGTAGTAATAAAACCTACCGACTCGTATGCCTGCCTCCTAATCTCTCTCAATTTCAATGCAACGTCGTCGCCCCTATGTAATAATTTTGCACGCAGGCAAACGGTTATTTACAATTATTACAATTAACAATGTATTACAACCGTTATTCCGGTGAATATGTTTTTCCACAAATTTCCATGCACCATAATACTCCTCGCTGAATACAATGTATTTGCATTTGCCCACAAGCCGTGTTTTTCAGCCTTCGCTTTACCTATTGCATTTGACTATTGTGTGTTTGTGCGTATGTTCGTTGTCACTTATTTCTAATGCTGCGTTGTCCGTGCTCGATGCTTTCGATCTCTGTTTTACGGTGTGCGTTGGTATGTCCTATGCTAGTGCGTTAATATGTATGCCAAATTTCCAATCAGTAGCGGCGCTTATTTTTGGCGACTTGCTGCTGATCTCCGTTCACTCAAATTATTATGTTGTTTTTGTAGTTGGGTGCATTGGATTGCGCGTGCACAAAGGGTTGGTTGACCGATGCATTTTTATGTTTTGTGCGTGTCCGCTACTTCTCCAAATGTTCCGTGTACATTAGGGTGACCCTATTTTAAAATTTGTGTGGGCCAAAATGTAAATATTTTGCTTGCGTGTAAAAGTCCGCATGTCTAATTTGTAATTCAATTCAGCAATTAATTATTCAATATACGGCAGAATATATATATTTTGGCGTATAATTCATAAATATATATATACATTTCGGGTACTTCATAGAAATGTATAAATAATAAATTCAAATATTGCATTACAAAATTTATGCTTAAAAATGTATATGTATGTATATTTTGTGTGGTTACAAAACCTTCGGTTCCAACTTGAAAGAATATTTTTAAAAATACAAAACATATAATTTTGGTAACTGAATAATGAAAAACTTAAATTAACAAACTCACAAAATTCAAAGTGGTATAAAAGTTCAGTTGAATTAAAATAAAGTTAAAAACTTAAATAATACAAGCACCTTACTTTACATTTAACAAATTAAAAGTAACCTTCTTTTTAGGTTTTGTGACAGGCATTTGTGTAATATAAACATAGCTGGTTTCATTTCATTTTTCATTTCATTTATTGATAAGTCACATTAGTACAATGAGATCTATGATCTCTTATAGTACAACAGTATATGGAACAGCAAAAATACAGATAATTCTTAAATCTAGGTATGGTCTTAACATAAGAAGAAAAATACAGATATAGAAAATAAAGCATGAAGTCAATAATCACAGATACCATTATTTAGATAGCGAAACTTGTGAACAAATCAACTTGAGAGTTTTTATGTATTTCACCGGTAGTAAGCGTATAAAACTGCCTTAAAGTTGGTTCTAGTAATACTACTGCGAATGGACATTGACAAAGAAAAGCCGCGAGGAGGTAAGGTAGTTATTTATAGCTTGGTACAATCAGATCATGAGTCGCAGATGACCTTGGGAAAATTAGCTTATCATAAATTACACTACTTGACAAAAAAAATCCCCAAAACTAAAATAAGCCTTTCCTAAGGTAAAAATTTCTCCTGATTCCGAATATGACTTCCATTTTCCTGTGGAAGATCTAGTTTCCGAGATATCGGCGAAAATATGAAAATTCCCATTTTTGCAGAACACTACTTCATATAGGTAGGGCAAAAATTTGTAGTTTTCATTTTTTCGTTTTAAACTGTTGAATCATACATTATACTAATTCCCATAAAAATTTCTTGCCACCACCTCCTTTCAGTATCTTCAGTAGTTTGGCCACTATGCCAAAAAACGTTGAAAAAATTCTGAGAAAAAAAGATATTTTTTACAAAATTTTAGATTTGACCACTTTAAAATCGGAAAAATTCTATGGACGTAAAAAAGTTACATCCAATGTTGTAGGTAATTTAATTACGAAAATTTTAAGCATGCCAGTAAAACAATCGGACGTGCCGTTGAGACTATAGCCCCGTTACCTTGCAAGCGTCTATCCTACAATTTTTTATAGAGACAGTTTTTTTTCAGACTAGGTTTTTATTTTTTTATAACGTTTTATTATAGACATATCTTCGCGCGTTAAACTGTATTCAATTGAGAAATATGAGTATATATCAGAAATTCAGTAAAAAACAGCAACGACAACAACATTAAATACATACATATCTACATCTAAAAAAAGTCAAATTGGGCGATTTTACCGTGGCGGCCAATAGTGAGAGACGTGGGTACTTGTAACTACCCGTTTATAATTTTCTGGGTTTGTCTCCCGTATTATTGTCCAGCAATAATCTCCCATCATTTCTTCATTCCAAAAACCTTGGTAACGCTTTTCAAAAATCATGAGGTCTTGGTGAAACTTTTCACCCTGTTCATCACTTTCAGCGCCTAGGTTTGCGGGAAAATTATCCAAATGTGAATGCAAAAAATGGATTTTGAGGGACATGTTGCATTTCATAGCACTGTAGTTTTTCAACAAGGCTTTGACCATCTCTCTATAGTTGGGATATTTGTTGATGCCAAGAAATCCACTAACGACTTGCTTAAAGCTGTCCCAAGCCGCTGTTTCTACTGATGATAAATGATTCGCAAAATTTTCGTCTTTCAGCAACTTTGTAATTTGCGGACCAACAAATATATCTTCTTTTAATTTGGCTTGAGTTGTTTTAGGGAAAAATTTCGTTAGGTACTGGAAGGATGGCGATTCCTTATTTAAAGCCTTTACACAATTTTTAATTAATCCTAATTTGATGTGAAGTGCTGGCAAAATAACTCGTTCGGGATTTACTAAAGGCGGGTTTGCGATATTGAAGGCACCTGGTTCGTACTCAGCTCTTGGTGGCCAGTTTTCCTGTATATAATGGGTTTCAGAGAAAACAGCAATATTTAGTGAAACCTCCTTGAAGTCCGAGAATTATAGCTACAACCTGGGTTGTATTTCATATACTTTTTATTTTAAATTGTACCACCGAAACTGCTTACCTTTAAGTCCGCACAAATTTTCCAATTAAATTGTTTATATTGAATGGGCTCAAGTAAATTGGATATGCTTAAATAAGTTTCTTTAGTATCCTCAGAATGTGTCACTGGTATTGACGGTAACGAATTTCCTTTATGGAGTAATGTTGCTTTTAAACTATGCTTTGAACTATCTATAAACAAGCACCAATCTGCCACTTTATTTTCTAATTTTAGTGCTTCAAATAAACGTTGAACATCATTGCAGTAGCAAATATTTTCACTTTTAGTAAAAAAAGAAGAGAAAGCCTTGTATCCACTTCGAAATTTAGAAGTACTTGTAGAAGGGCCCAGGCTGCCCCATTGCTGCAAACGAGATCCTAGAACTTCGCTATCAAATTTCGATAATTTCAAATCTCTGGCGAAGTCATTAAGTTCGGCTTGTGAGACTCGATGTGGGACCTCTCCTTCTTGTTCACTGTCTGAATTATCTGCTTCGGAGTCACTTTCGCCTGAGGTTTCAAAACTTATAGGCGGCCTATGTATGGGTAAGGTATGGTCATGTAGTTTTGGTTTTTTAGCTGATGCCACATTTAGATAACTTATTAATTTCCTCTTTTTTCCCGTTTTGTCTTTAAGGTCTATCACACAAAAATAGCACTGGTCGCGGTTAAAGGGTTCAGTCCACATCATTGGAACACCAAACTTCATGTTATGACCTTTACCCGATACCCATCTCATTAAAGTTAATCTACAGTAGGCGCAAATAAAATGAGGTGTCCAATATTTATCGAGATTTTTTACACGGAAACCGAAATAATGAAAGTATGCATCTTTGACAGAATTAGTTATTTTCCGAGCTGAGTTTCCGAAAGCATAATGTCCGCAAATAAAGCAAAAATTTTCCGGATTATTTTTACATTTAAAATCTCTTTTGCAACAAGCCATTTCGTAAACACATATACCGATGTAGTATGTATAAATTTGCACTACAATTTGCAAAACAAAATTTACAACAAATAGTAGTGACAATTAAATACTTAATGTCTTTTTAAATTTATTAGACCCTAAGGTAGAGTGGGCAAATGAAATGCCTCGCCAATTTTATTAAAGTAATACTAAAATTTTAGGAGAGACGCTTGCAAACTAACGGGGCTATAGTCTCAACGGCATGTCCGATTGTTGTACTCGTATGCTTAAAATTTTCGTATTTAAATTACCTAACACATAGGGGGGCTACCTTTTTTCGTCCATAGAATTTTTCCAATTTTAAAGTGGTTAAATCTGAAATTTTGTAAAAAATTTATTTTTTTTTCTCAAAATGTTTTCAACGTTTTTTGGCATAATGGCCAAACTACTCAAGATACTGAAAGGAGGTGAAGTCAAGAAATGTTTATGGGAATTAGTATAATGTACAATTCCACAGTTTAAAACGAAACAATGAAAATTATAAATTTTTGCCGTACCTATATGAAGTAGTGTTCTGCAAAAATGGGAATTTTCATATTTTCGTCGATATCTCATAAACTAGATCTGTCACAGGAAAATGGGAATCATATTCGGAAGCAGGAGAAAATTTTACTTTAGGAAAGGCCTATTTTATTCTTGGAGACTAAAGTTGATCAAAACTTGTTGAGTAGTCTTTGCTTCAATCAACAGAAATATTTTAAACTTCGTAATTTATTTCAACTTTAAAAATGTAAACATCCTTTTCAATAATTCTATATGCCCTATTATGCTCTATGTGCCCCCTATACGCGAACGAAAATAAAATTACAATTATCTAAATCTTTTGGAACAAAGATATGAGTGGAGTTTTATTTATTTATTAAGTCTTTGATCACAAGTTCTTACAGACTACCAACAATAAAGAAAAAAGTTAAAAAAATTTACAGCATACTATTACAATAAATTCTTACAGGCTACTAACAATTTTCATTCAATTTAAAAAACAGACTACAATTAGGAAACAAAAAACAACAAATTAACAAGTCATTTTAATGAAAAACTAATAAGGATTAATAACAACGTATAGAAAAATTAATAAATACACTTTAATAAATTAATAAAAACATTATTCGACAACGATAAATCAAGCTCGATTAAATGTGATAATATGATTAAATTCGCTCATAGCGCGCGTAACTGGGGCATTTCTCGCATAATTCGCCCTACTATTAATACCATAAAAAGGGTAAAAGCTACCAAATTCTCTTCTTGGAACATTAAAATAAATTTTCTCAAGAAGAACAGCACAGTCTTTATCCCCATGGATGATGAAACATAAAAAATTTAAAAAACGAATAGACCTTCTCGCTTCTAAGGGTTTAAGATTTAAAAGAAGTAAACGTCTATTATATGAGGGTGTAAATACGTAAAAATAAATAAAATAAGAACGCCGAAGTGTAGCGTTAAAATGCGATTCTTCTTTATTACCGAAATCTATTTCTATTTATACAAAATTTCTTAACCTACACATACATACTTACATTAATGATTACATAATAAAAGTGCATGATTTATGATTTCATAATGAATAATTGTTCGTCAGCAAATTATTGTATTGACCTACATATTGTTAATATGATCCGCGCGTAAGCTGGTTGGTATGACGAATCAATATATTGGGCGGTTTGGTAAATGCGAATGAACTCATAGTGGTTTACTGCGTCAGTTAAATATGAACGTTTGTTTGTATGTATATTTGTAACGTTAAGCGAATTCGAAGTGAGGTGAATTCCACGCAACACTACACCATCGGCCTTTCAAGTGTGAGCGTACATACTTTTGTGCTTAATTATAGACGGTCACTCTAATGTCACTGTTATAATAAGTGTGCCGTGTTGTTTCATTTTACGTTAAATGATCCAGTCAACTTGCTTGGTGTTACCAAATTTCAATCTTTTGCATTCAGTGTTAATTTATGTCATAGTGTAGTGAATTTTTTGCTTATGTGCTTTCTTCTTGCTTTTACTCGTTTGCATTTGCTTTACATACAGTGCCCGTTATGCTGACTCTCGCTTTTTTTCATAATATGCTGACTTTTATTATCCTTTTTTTTTTATATTTATAATGATGAGTAATGTTACATATTGAAATTCGTTTTGCATAGCTGACCTTTAAGTGCGTCGACTCACCCAAAAATCAGCTTGTGTATACAAATTAACGTTTTTGAATTAATAATAACTTGATACCAATATGCATTTGTATGTTTTTTTTCTTTTTGTTTTTGTTTGTTTACATGTTCTTTACTTAGTTATCTATGGTGCTGATTTTTGTTTGGTGAGTAAAGTGGAATGCTTTTGTTGAATTTTTTTTTTTTAGTTATGTGAGTTAATAGCCGATGTTTTTTTTTTATATTGGTATTGTAACGAATTTACTTGCAAACCCTCTTATTTGCAATCCTCTGCTAAGTTCGAATCACTAAACTGTTGAATAAATAACTCCAATTTGTAATAATGCAAAATGGCCTTTATTAAAGTACTTCACAATAACACCCAAACTGTGCAACGAATAGCTTGCTTAATAACCACACTGATTGATAGCTCAATGAAACTCTACTATTCAAAATAATACTGCAATTGCTCGCTAGATATCGTCTTAATCGCAACTGCTTGACAACTCAAATCAAACTGAATTACTTCTTACTCGCCTGCCCCGCTTTTATAGTTTACGCTGCATACTTCTAGGCTCTTCGATTTCCAGAAGTTACTAGTTAGTTCGGCTACAAAATCGCCAGCCACAACTACGTGCACAAATTATTGCTCTCTCTTGTGACAACTCAGATAAGATATATGCATGTATTTCTGCATTGCCGCTCAGATGTTCGTATACGTACATATGTGTAGACGCAATTATTTATTCGTTTATGTAGATACATAATGATTGAATTATTGATGTGCATTCACGTCACTGATTAGCATCGGCTTAGAGACGATAGCATCGCTCAGTGCTGCTAACATTCGTTACACTGCCCTCCACCTAAGTCTGATCGTCCCGAGCAGACAAATCTCTCGATCTAAACGCCGCTAGCATCTCCAAATGAACCACCTTTCTATTTCGTGGTTTCCCAATGGTTTGTATGCGGTAGATGGAATTACTGATCTTCTTCACAACCTTGTACGGGCCTTCCAAATGCACCGAATTTTGGCTGGAACACCTTTCCGCCGGTGAGGGTTGTTTAACAGTACCAAATCTCCCTCCAAGAACCCTTCCGAATTATTGTTCTCATTGTACCTGCGTTTGATCTTACTACTCATTATCCTTAGTCGTTTCCTCGCACTCTGTTGTTTGACCAATGAACTACTTCGCAGAGCTTGCGCTTGACGGATTGGCTTGACAGTATCGTTCCGCCGTTTCCCAACAGAAGTGCGCGATGGCTTGAAACCACCCTTGCATGCTTCCTGCAAAATTCTTGCAGTCGTTTTAGTGCGTCCATTAGGGTTTGTCAATGCCGGTGTTTTTCTCGCAGGTACTTTTGATTTCGCTTTGTTTGGCCCATTCGTTTCATCAACCTTTACCTTTGACTTTCGTGGCCTTTGTCGACTTTTCTCCACCAGTACTCGATTACTGCTGAAACCTTTTTCCAAACTAAAGTTAAGTGGTATGTCCTGGTTCTTATAGCGCATAATTTTTCTCCGCATATCGATCCTGACGTCATGGTCAACCAAGAAGTCCACTCCCAATATGACTTCATCAACGATCTCCGCCACAACGAATTTGTGTAGAACCATGACTTTTCCAATTAATACCTCACATACCACTTCGCCTTGGACTTGATTATACTCGCCTGTGACCGTAGGCAACCTTGCTCCAGGTAACGGTTTTACTCTCCTGTTGACCAAGTCAGATCGGATCAAGGAATGAGATGCGCCCGTATCTACAGTCAGTACTCGTTCTTTGCCATCCACATTCCCTCTGACGGAAAGACTGCTCGATTTTCTACCAATTTGCGACACAGATATCACAGGGCAATCAATAGCTGGATCTAGCTCTCTGCCTCTTACTCGCTCTTGCTCATCTCCTCTAGCTTTGCGTTTATGGCCACCCACATTGTTGGAACTATTAGGACCAAGATCGCAATAACGTGCAATGTGACCTGGGTTGCCGCACTTGAAACATTTAATAACTCCGGCATTTTTCTGTTGTGATCCCTTCAGTGCTTCCAAAATAGTGTCTACGCAATCTGGTCTTTCCACTTCTACACGATGAGCTTTGTATGCTGGTTTACTCAATAGTGAGGCCGTTTCCTGAGTCAATGCATGTGATACCGTTTCAGCAAATGTCAGCTTTGGGTTTGCGTATGTAGCTCGCTTCGTTTCCACGTCCCGTATGCCATTTATGAAACTCTGGATTTTTACCCTTTCAGTGTATTCCACGGGTGCGTCCGCATTTGCAAGATGAGCCAATCTTTCAATATCTGAAGCAAACTCCTGCAATGTCTCATTTGCTTTTTGGTAGCGGTTTTGCAACTCAATTTGGAATATCTGTTTTCTATGCTCGCTTCCGTAACGTCTCTCTAAAGCGCTCATCAATGTTTCGTAATGGTTCCGCTCGTACTCTGGGATGGTCTGTAAGATTTCCGCGGCAGGCCCTTTCAGTGCCACGAACAGAGCTGCAACTTTATCTTCAGCATTCCATTGGTTCACTGCTGCGGTCTTCTCAAACTGTAGCTTAAAGACCTGAAAAGGAACAGAACCGTCAAAGGATGGTGTTTTACCTTTGGATTACTCGCTGAAACAGCTGGGCGATTTAGTTGTAACTGCTCCATACGACCTTTTAAATCATTTACTTCTGCCTGAAATTGAGCCATTTTTGCATCCTGCACTTCCAGTTTTGATGATACCTGTTCCAAAATTTCTGCCGACATTTCAGATATACGTGCCTCTTGCGCTTCCAATTGAGATGCCATATATGTCTTTTGGTCTTCCAGTTGAGATGACACTTGCGACGTCATTTCTGAAATACGTGCCTCCTGTGATTCCAGTTGGGATTCCATATATGTCTCCTGTGACTCCAGTTGGGATGTTATATTTGTCTTTTGTTTTTCCAGTTGGGATGTTATATTTGTCTTTTGTTCTTTCAGTTGGGATGTTATATTTGTCTTTTGTTCTTCCAGTTGGGATGTTATATTTGTCTTTTGTTCTTCCAGTTGTGATGACATGTTGGTGGATATTTGTGATGACATTTCGGACATTTGTGCCGATATTGCAGCCAATATCATGTTCAAGTCCGTGTTTGTAACTGTCTGCCATGTTTCGTTTTTCTCTTCAATTTTTGTTGTTGTTTCGTCCCCATCAGGATAAAAGACAAACTCGTCCACATCAATTCCTTGCGACTCCATTACCTCTCGTAGCCGTGCTTGAAGTTCGATCTTATTGCCGGTTGTATTTAATCCACGGTTCTCCAACTCCTTTTTCAGTTGCTGGATCTTCAATTCACTGAACTTTGCCATGTCCTTGTTGTCTTCTGGAATTTATTCAACAATTCCTCTTCTGACACCAATTGTAACGAATTTACTTGCAAATCCTCTTATTTGCAATCCTCTGCTAAGTTCGAATCACTAAACTGTTGAATAAATAACTCCAATTTGTAATAATGCAAAATGGCCTTTATTAAAGTACTTCACAATAACACCCAAACTGTGCAACGAATAGCTTGCTTAATAACCACACTGATTGATAGCTCAATGAAACTCTACTATTCAAAATAATACTGCTATTGCTCGCTAGATATCGTCCTAATCGCAACTGCTTGACAACTCAAATCAAACTGAATTACTTCTTACTCGCCTGCCCCGCTTTTATAGTTTACGCTGCATACTTCTAGGCTCTTCGATTTCCAGAAGTTACTAGTTAGTTCGGCCACAAAATCGCCAGCCACAACTACGTGCACAAATTATTCCTCTCTCTTGTGACAACTCACATAAGATATATGCATGTATTTGTGCATTGCCGCTCAGATGTTCGTATACGTACATATGTGTAGACGCAATTATTTATTCGTTTATGTAGATACATAATGATTGAATTATTGATGTGCATTCACGTCACTGGTTAGCATCGGCTTAGAGACGATAGCATCGCTCAGTGCTGCTAACATTCGTTACAGTATTTTCCTATTACTATTTTCTAATCTATTGGGGTTAAAGTAAAATAATTTTTCCTAATATGTAAAATTATGACCTCGTTAATTGTGAGGTTTTCTTAAATGGGACCCTGCTAATAAGTTTATAATTATTTCTATAATGTGACTTTTCTACTAACTAAAGATGAATGATGATTGTTTTAACCATTTTTATTAATCAACTCTTTACATTGTTTATCGGGTTCAAATAAACTAAGAACATATAAAGTACGAAATCTGTCATTAATTATGCGAAAAATTTAGGGGTTGTGATTGATAGAAGAGCAAAGTAGTTATGTACTACTATTAGTCCAAATAATGGGCAAAAGAATGGTACAGTGGGTGCAATAATTTTTCATATCTTTATACTTTTTGGTTTTTCGTATTTTCCAGCAATATATTTTGATCTTTTACGTCATGCGATTTCTGCGGCGGCCACCAAGACAGAATCGTCATGACATTAATGAAAAATTATTTTTATTTTTACCGGGGTTGTCACATCCACAACCTCTTGGGTTTGTGCAATTATTTGATCTTAGAGAACGTGGGTACCATTTTATTACTTTTAAATTTGTCTACTCGAGTAAAATTCTATAATTTTTCTTATAAATTTCAAGTCCTAGATTGCCGGCATTGCTTGTATGCCTGGTCAAATATTGTCCCAAGTCAATAACTTTCTCCAAAATCTGGTTGCTTGAAATTTTTCTACGCTACACTTTTCTCTCCTCAGATGAAAACGAGCGAGACATGTCTACTTGTTACAAATTTATATAGCGCTTCACCTATATTTTTATATGTTCTCTTTCTGACTTTTTCTTCATTTTTTGCTGTTCTTATTGGCTGGTTTTTAGTATTTTTTTTTTGTTCTTAGTTTTTGTATATTTCCACTATCCTAGAATTTCCTATTGCTTCATGACCATCTTTGTCAGGAGCATTCAAATGAGTTACGCAAATTTTGATTTGATATTAAACTTTGACAGGGTTAATGGGTCTGCCTTTAGTGTTGATTGCGACATTTTTAGAGTTATTATTTGAAGGTGTATTTTTAATTGTCTATTGCTTTTCCGCAGTTTGGGTAAAAATAATTTAGTTACGGTCTTGTACGGTTTTGAACTGCCTATATTTGTGCTTTATATAATTTTTGAGCATCATAGCTATTGTGATGATCAATAGCATAAATGCGCAAATTACGACTGCTAACCAAACATCTGGAATGTTTGGCAAATTTTTTGTATCTACCTCGGCTGGTGGTTTGTATTTTACTATTCTATTCTCTGACGCTTCAGAGTTTCCTTTACCTACCTCGTAGCCAGCTATGGCTATCATAATGCCTTGGGGTATTTTTGTCCACTAAGACATTTTGAACCTTCTGTGTTTACTTTCCTGTTTTAGTGAAATAAGGGGAAAATTTCTTTGATTATATTCTTTATCCTAAATACTCCATTCTATTTATAACTTTTGTATTATAAAAATTGTAAATCTAAAAATTTTAAAATTTCTTAAAATTATTTTTATTTTAGCATTTCAAAAGTTTTATAATTAGCTTAGTATAATTTATTTTCTTTTACAAAATATCTAAAAATATTTTCATTTATTCATAGCAAAAAATTTTAAACGTTATTATAATTTAATTTTAAGCTCTTTCTGGGAATACACTTCTAATCATCCTCATAATTTCTTCAACCTTGGGTTGTGGGATTTTTTCCATCCTCAAGTGTGGGTTCCCTATCCATGCCTATCTTTTTCCAAAATGTTTTTAGCCATTCTAACTACTTTTCGTAATCTACTTTTCCTGCGTCTAAAATTACTTTGTCTTCCCACTCAATGGGGTGTTTAAAATATTTTTCAGCCTCTCCAATTTACTCGATATATAAATATTTCTAATTATTTTTCTTTACGACAAAAATTTTTTGACAAATTATTTGAAAATCTTATTTTTATCCTTTTTTTGACAAAATTTTTCAATTAAACTAGTCCTACTTTGTTGATTCTGACTTAATGAAGAGAGAAAAAAAATTTCCTAAGCAAAAAAGGAGTTTTTGCTCATGGTTTAGTGCCCCTGAGGCCGCTCAATTGATTCTAAATATACTTAAGATAGCCAGTTTGATCTTACCAAAATATTCGGTTCGCTTATATTGTCCCTCTGGTGTGGTATTCCACTTGATTATGCTTTTGTCCATAATATCCGTGGTTTGCTGAATCTTTGATGATATTCCACTCGATTATGCTTTTGTCCGAAATATCCGTGGTTTGCTAAATCTTTGATGATATTCCACTCGATTATGCTGTAGCTGTGGTTGTTGCAATTGCATTTGGTACTTTGGATCGGTGGTTAAAATAAAGCGTTCTAGCCTCTACTGTTGTATGTTTTACAAAGCGTCATCCTTGGTAAGGTAAAGTGTACGCGTTACAAAGCGTAATCCTTTTTCCCTGTTTTTTTTTTTAATTAAAAAATAAAAACTTGGCAGGATCTTTTCCAGTCAGATCGTTTTAGCAGTTATGCTGATGTTTGATCTGAGCTGGCAGGATTTTCCTCCAACTAGATTTTTAGCAGTTTTGCCAATTTCTAATCTAGTCTGGCAGGATCGCCATGTAAATACGTCAAAATAAATAAAATAAGAACGCCGAAGTGTAGCGTTAAAATGCGATTCTTCTTTATTACCGAAATCCATTTCAATTTCCTAACCTACACATACATACTTACATTAATGCTTACATACTAAAAGTGAATGATTCATGATTTCATAATGAATAATTTTTCGTCAGCAAATCATTGTATTGACCTACGTATTGTCAATATGATCCGCGCGTAACCTGGTTGGTATGACGAATCAATATATTGGGCGGTTTGGCAAATGCGAATGAACTCATAGTGGTTATATGGGTCAGTTAAATATGAACGTTTGTTTGTATGTATATTTGTAACGATAAGGGTATTCGAAGTGAGGTGAATTCCACGCAACACTACAAGGGAAGTGTGCAAGTAAATCTAAGTGACCGCAGACAGTACTTAAGAAAACATTTTTGACTCGCTCAATCCTGTTAACTGCAACTGTTGGAACTGTCGCCAAAAGATAGTGGTATACCCAAAATGAGGTCCTTGATTTTATCATCAGTATGCAGTGAACTGTTATCAATGGTATATGAACTATTAAACTTTAAGCGCAATTTAGAGTGTAACAGCAGCCCTAACGAATAATAAAAATGTCACCCTGTTTCCAAATTGCTGCAACACCCGTTGTCTACTATGAACGGAAAACAGGTGTTGGAACAACTTGGAAACAGAGCAACTCAGCTCGGCAGAAAAAGACCGGCCATTATTATTATAATTTGGACGACACAGAGAAAAACACGAACATTGGCAAAAACCTAAAAACTGAAATAAATGCAGTTGTACAAAACTAAAGTTAATTGATAAAAAAGTGTAAAATAATTGAAAGACATTTAGTATGCAACCACTTAATAAATAAAAAAGAACTAAAACTAAAAATACTGTGTTTGGTGTCTTGAGTGGAGTAAGTGCGTTGCGCGTGCAAAGCGCACGTCCATTTTTCGGAAGTACTTTTCTTGGACCTTATAAGAGTAGGTTACGTGAAAGCATTTACTAATATTTAAAGAAAGGTATTTATTTAACGAACGGTTTTATTTAGCTTGACTCTGTGTAGCGGCCGGCCGTTGTTTATGAATTTTGTAAAATTTAAGTAACATCCCGATAAGCTGCAAGCTTGAAACTTGGAATATAGTTCAGAACCCGATGACAATGCAATAATAAGAAAAAAAAAACTCCGATAGGTGGCGCATGTACCGAAATATTTCAAATAATCGTAATTATTCCGATTGGCTCATATTTGGAACACATAATAAATACATGAATAGAAAGCGACCTATGGAAAAAATCGCCGCCAGGTGGCGCAGGTATTGAGATATTCAAAAAATCTTATTAGTGGTCCGAGTTTGCCGGCCGACCACTACACAGAGTCAAGCTAAATAAAGCCGTTTAAAAATACTCGTATTTGTGGTCAGATTTGGCCAAATATGTTCCAAATATTACATACAGTCCGGTAAAAGTGACATTAAAATACTTTGGAGTTCGAGGAGGGACAAGCATTTGTGGCGCTGGATGACGAGCTCGATCCCGCAATCGATGATGATAGAATAAATGTCCTCCCACCTGATTATGACAAAGTCAGAATAGCAATAGCCAAATTGAAAGACAACAAAGCCACGGGCGCTGATGGATTGCGTGCGGAGCTATTCAAATACGGCGGCCAGGAGTTGTTTATGCGCATGCATCAGCTTCTTCGTAAAATATGGGCGGACGAGTACATGCCCGACGATTGGAATCTAAGTGTTCTTTTCCCAGTCCAAAAGAAGGGGAATACTGCAAACAGCACAAACTATAGCGGAATCAACCTTCTTAATATCGTATATAAGGTCCTGTCAAGTGTATTGTGCGAAATATTGAAGCCCACCGTGAATCGGCTGATTGGACTTTATCAGTGCGGCTTCAGTCCTTGTAAATCTCTCATCGACCAGATTTACACAATGCGCCAAAACTTGGAAAAAACCCGCGAAATCTAAGAAGAACCGACACACGTGACCTCTTCGTCAATTTTAAAGCCGCCTTCGACAGCACGAAAAGGAGCTGCCTATATGCCGCTATGTCTGAATTTGGTTTACCCTCAAAACTTATACGGCTGTGCAAAATGACGTTGAGCAACACCATCAGCTCAGTTAGAATTGGGAACGACCTCTCCGAGCCGTTCGAAACTAAAAGAGGTTTCAGACAGGGTGACCCCCCATCGTGCGATTTCTTTAATTTGATGCTGGAGAAAATTATACTAGCTGCAGAATTTACCCCACTGGAACAATATTCTATAAAAGCGTGCAATTACTGGCATATGCTGATGACATTGATATCATCGGCCTAAAAACTCGCGCTGTTAGTTCTGCTTACTCAAAACTGGAAAAAGAAGCAGTAAAAATGGGTTTGATGGTGAATAAGGACAAAACGAAGTACCTGCTGTCATCGAGCAAAGAGTCAGCGCATACGCGCCTTGGCAACTACGCTACTGTTGGCAGCCATAATTTCGAAATAGTAAGAAACTTCGTTTATTTGGGAACCAGCATCAACACTAGCAACAACATCAGCACTGAAATCCAGTGAAGAATAAATCTTGCCAATAAATGCTACTTTGGACTAGGTAGGCAATTGAAAAGTAAAGTCCTCTCTCGGCGAAGTAAATCATTCTCTACAAGTTACTTTTCGTACCCATCCTGCTATACGGGGCAGAAGCATGGACCATGACAACAGCAGATGAAGGGCTTTGGGAGTGTTCGAGAGAAAAGTTCTTCGAAAGATTTATGAAACTCTATGCGTTGGCGATGGCGAGTACCGAAGAAGATTTACTGATGAGCTGTACGAGCTATACGCAGACATCCACATAGTCCAGCGAAATAAAACGCAGCTGCTGCGCTGGCTAGGCGATGTTATGCGAATGAAAGAGTGAAAGGTTTTCTATCGAAACCGGCCTATGGAAGCAGAGGTAGAGGGCGGCCCCCACTCCGTTGGAAGAACCAGGTGGAAAAACATTTAAGCTCCCTTGGTGTGACCAATTGGCGCCGGTTGGCGGAGCGAAGGAGCGACTGGCGCGCCTTGTTGGACGGCCATAACCGTTTAGACGGTTAAGCGCCAATTAAATAAGTAAGTAAGTAAACTCTCTCATATCTGTTAAATGTTCTTAATAAGTTTTTGTACAATAAATACGTTTCTCGAGTTGAAGATGAGTTGAAAGTTAATCCTAAATTTTTTGGAACTATGTTCGCTCAAAGAAAGGTTGTTCTAGTATACCAACCTGTGTTAAATTTAATGGCATTTGGTCTAACAGTTTGGTGGATTCTACTTTTGTTTTTGAGGCGGATAACTTTGATAACAGGTCTCTTACTGACAGCCCCTAACCTTTAGACTTTGGGTCGTTGTCTGTATCTGAAACCGTTATTATCTTGGGTATATCCTCCTTACAGTACTCAATCAAAAATGATATAGATGGATTGTCCTCTTTTTTATTTAGTATTTCTCTTTGTATGCCATTGTGCCACATTTTCAAAATTTTGCTATCGACTGGAGTTTTTGTCGATCGCTGGAAGCTGGCATCTATCACCCCTATCTTCAAGTCCGGCAATAAAAATGAAGTAAAGGGTTACAGGCCAATATCCAAACTGTCAACATTGGGCAAGGAAGCTACACGTGGCCGCAAATACCGCAACTAGTGTCTCCCCACCCAACTAAAGCCCAAAAGCCAGGACGACTGGAATGCCTTCAGATGAACCTTCAGCACGCCAAGGCAGCTTCAGACGTCCAACTTAAAAAATTTTCCGAGGAAGGTCTGGGGATAGCCTTCATCCAGGAGCCCTGGATTCTACACGGTGCCGTAAAAGGCCTGAACAGTACTCATGATAAGTTAATCTATGCTACCAGTGCTCGCCCATGAGCAGCTATACTTTTAAGCAACAAACTAGTGTTTCTTCCACTTTTAAAGTTCATGACGGCTGATTTGGTAGCAGTATGGGCAAAAATGCCAACACCATGAGGTGAACAAGAGGCAAATTTGGCCTCAGCATACTTTCCGGGTGAAAAAAAAAAAACGGCCCAACAACTGAAGGAAAAGCCCTCATCAAATGCTGTCAGCTGAGTAGTATACCATGGATCCCCTGTTGTGACGCAAATTTCCATTACACAATTTGGGGCAGCACGAGCATCAGCAACAGGGGTGAGTACCTCCTTGAGTTTATTAGTAGTAACAATATAAGCATTATCAACCGGGTTAAATGGTATTAGAGGGGAAGTTCTAGATCTTACTCTGTGCAGCCATAAATGGCCACCACCACACTAACTGGCATGTTTCAGTGGAGAAGTCAATGTGGGACCACAAACACATTGTATTCGATATTGGTCACTTTCCTGAACACACGCCAGCTTTTAGAAATTCCAGGAAAACGAACTGGAAACTTTTCCGTTTTATTATTGAGGCAGCTGGAAACAGCTTACAGCGTCCCATAACCACCGTGCAGGAGCTTGAGAAGGAAGCTGAACAGCTCCACTCAGATATTAAAAAAGCTTTCAATGAGAGTTGCCCCCAAGGAAAGATACGTACCCAACGCGATGTGCCTTGGTAGAATAAAATGCTTGGGCAGCTAAAATGCCAGGCTAGGAAGTTGTTTAACAGAGCGAGAGCTATGGGCGACTGGGGCTCGTACAAAGTCGCTCTAACATCTTACAATAAAGAACTTAGGAAATCTAACTGGGCTACCTGGAGAGAACACTGTGAGAAAATTAATGATCTTCTAGCAGCGGTTTGACTACAAAAAGCACTTTCTAGAGATCACAGAAATGTAATTGGCATTAACAATTTTTATTGTTATAACCCGCGATCGGTAATTGGCACTTTGAAAAAATACAGAAGGGAGCTACACCAAGCGGCCGGAAGAGACATTTAAACTCTTACTTAAAATTAACGTTCAAGACTGAACAATAGGATATCAATTACCACCTATAATGGCAGATTTACCGACCATCAGCGGTAATGAAAAAAGCCTTTCAACAAAGCTCACCACTGTCAAACGAGTGCAATGGGCTCTGTCTAATTTCAGCCCATTCAGGTCACCAGGACCGGATGGGGTCTACCCTTGTCTGTTACAGCGAGGGATAAAGCACATAGCGCTAGTCTTATTCACTTCATATAAGGCATCTATAAGGCATCACTACTGCTCGGCCATATCCTAAACAGGTCGGCAGAGGTTAAGGTAGTATTTCTACGAAAGCCAGGGACGCCCGAGCAACTTCCCTCGTATCAACTAAAAATCCTGAGCTCGTTTCTCCTAAAGAGCATGGAGAAAATCTTAGATCAGCATATCAGGTATGTCAATCTAAATAAACTCCCTCTGTGTATGATGTGCTTTTGATAACACAACACAGCAAGCTATCAAACAAGCTACGGTAATTCGATGGGTTCTGTCCATGTTAAGGAGTAGAAAATCCATTTGGCACTGGGAGAGGCAACTGAATCAATTGCGGCCAAAAGAGGATGCCCACAAGGAGGTGAACTTTCCTCTCTCTTTTGTGGACCCTGGTCATCGATGACCTCCTTCAGTTAATGAAAACCAAGAGATTTATAAGGCCAATAGTTACCTATGCTTGCCTAGTTTGGTGGCAGAAGACCACGCCAATAACGGAAACAGCAAAACTAAGCAGACTGCATCGACTAGTTTGCATTGGCATAACGGGTGCGATGGGACCATCCCCTGCTGATGCACTTAGTGATTTAGTGGGAATACTTCCCTTCCCCATTCTACAGCTCCGTTGCTGTAGGTGCTGGGGATGTAGGGTCTCACGGCGATACTGGTGATGATGATGGCGATGGTGGTGAATTTTGGAGCACTCGGGAAGACCGGGGTTATTGGAGAAAAGAAACGCGTAAACTTTACGATAAATCACAACGTTTATTCACTTCAAACTTATACGGATATCGGGGAAAATGCACACTATATATATATGTGTATAAAACTGTGTCTTGTATCGCGAACAATCCAAATTTCATTAGCGCAAAAATATGTGAAAAAAAGATATGAAGAATAAAAATGTCAACATGATTGGTTGACAGCTGATGCTCATTCAGGCGAGCGAGTAGCGCACGCGTTGCCAAACACGCATTCAAAGTGTCGGGTGCGTTACCGTGGTGTGGTGATTGGGGTTATTAATTCAAAGGGTACACATTCAGTAGTCAAAGGTGCGTGCGCTAATCGCTCGCTTGAACATCTTGCCCCGCCTAGACGCGTTAGCCGGCTAATGTCAACCTGAGCTGCTCCAGCGCTCTGATGGCCTCGTTCATGAGGATATTTGCCACCTTGCCACGGTGTGAAGCCGTCTGAAGGCCTGCTGCTGAGCACCGAACGGTCCGTGCTTTTGGGATCGTGACTGCGGTCGGATTGTAACGACTGTTGACGGCTTGTTGTTGTGGGCGTTGGCGGCGGCGGCGAGAGTTAGAGCGTGGTGCCGGTGTCGGAGGCACTTGAGGTGTTGGTGCGGCGTGGCTCAATGGTGTTGGTGGTGGTGGGGCCCGGTGGAGCATGGTGTGGTGTGGCAGTGCACAAATTCGGCACATAATGGACGACGTACACTCACTCGTCGCGTGTGATAGCGCCAGACAATTGGTACAATACCCATGGGCTCGTGCCAGGAGGTACCGCTGCGACGGCTGCATGCCCAGAAAGAGTGGGCAAGTACGTAGCGCATGATGGCGAGCGCATACACGACATTGAATGAAGTTATTGTTGGAGTTGTTGTTTTGGCGCTCGGCGTGATTTCTAGCCACCACCACTTGAGAGCGTATCGACGTTCTTGGCCTTGGAGTTGGTGTTACATCCATGTTCGCCTGAAACGAGTCGTATTCATATGACTTTAGTGCGGGGTATATTGATGATTGTAACTATGAGATGGAGCGGGATTTTAATTGTTGTTTTTGAGATTAGGCGGATACGGTGATTTGCCGGGATAAGTCCTTAGGCCTCAGCGGTCTTGTGAGTGGGGTGGTAACGAAAATCTACACGGTCGCTTGGGGGCTGGGCGGACTATCCGCTGGGGGCAGAAAACATAATTTTACTATCGGCCGTGTGAGAATGCCGGATTGGGTGAGCACCTCGACGACACGAATGTGGCCATCCGGGCCGGGGCGTGCTCGTTCGATGCGTCCGAGGCGCCATTCGGTGGGAGGAAGTGTATCGTCCTTGATGAGGACACACTCACCGACTTTTGGCTCAATGCGAGTGTCTTTCCAACGATATCGTTTGTGGAGGCCCTTGAGGTAGTCCTCCTTCTATCGTCGACTGAACTGGTGATGGATAACCTTGACCTTTTCCCATCGGTTGAGCAGAGATAGGTTCTCATGGTCAGGTTCAGGAATCGCTAGTAAAGGGGTTCCCCTAAGGAAATGTCCGGGGGTGAGCGCGGTAAAGTCAGAGGGATGCTGAGATAAATGAGATGAATTTAACACGGCCTCTATTCGTATTAGCAGGGTGGTAAATTCCTCTAAAGTGAATTTGTGAGATCCGACTGACTTCTTGAGGTGTGTTTTAAAACTTTTGACCGCAGCTTCCCATAAGCCGCCCATATGAGGAGCGCTGGGGGGTATAAACTTCCATTTTATGCCTTGAGCGGCGTATTTTTTGACGACCTCTTGGGATACTTCGTTGGAGAAGGTCACAAATTCCTTTTCCGTAGCTCGTTTGGCACCTACAAAGTTTGTGCCATTATCGCTCATCACAGTTGCGGGATAGCCTCGGCGTCCAACAAAACGGGCAAACGCAGCCAGAAAGGCCTCAGAGGTGAGATTTGAGCACAGCTAAAGGTGTACCGCTTTTGTTGTGAAGCAAACAAAAACGGCCACATAACCTTTCACGAGGGTAGGCGATCTTAGCATGGATGCTTTTATCAGAAAAGGGCCAGCAAAATCAACACCCGTTGTGGTGAAGGGGGGAGCGAAAGTGCATCGTGCGGGTGGCAAGGCTGTCATTATTTGGGAGCGCATTTGCTGCTTGTGGACGGTGCATGTTTTACATTGAAAAATGCATTTTTTGATGAGTGGCTTGAGCCGAGGAATGTAAAGTTCTTGTCTAATGGTTTGCTGCATGAGACGGACTTCGGCGTGCAAGAAAAGTTCATGCAGGAAGCGTAGGAAAAGTGCAGCATATCGGGATTTTTCCGGGATAATAATGGGGTGGCTTTCGTTGTAGGTTAGTGTTGAGTCAACTAGGCGACCGCGGACTCGGAGCAATCCATCTTCATCCAAACATGGATTAAGGGTGAGAAGGGGGTTCCGTTTGTCTATAGGCTTCGAGGCTAACAACGATGCCTTTTCCTTGTGGAAATATCGCGACTGAGTTAAGGCGATTAGCTTGAGTTTCGTGTTTCGGAAGTCGTCGCGTGTAAGGGTTAACGGGGAAATTGGTATGTGGCCCGCGCGGGTTTTAAGGGTGCGTATGAAGTGCAACACGTGAGTTAAAACTCTCAGGGCACGAGGAAACGAGGAAAATCGATCCAGAATGTCGGATTCTTCTTCGCTGGCATGTAATGCTTCGATTCGGCGGACTTCGGGTGGACTTACGGAGGGGCGGCGCAAGTCTTTGGGCCATGATTCCGGGGGACTGATGAGCCATTCTGGGCCTTTCCACCACAGGGAGGAAGTTGCCAAATCAAGAGGTTTGCATCCTCTTGTGCCCATGTCGGCGGGGTTTTCGGAACTGCGTTCATGTCGCCAAGTGGCGTTTCCAACCAGATCGATTATTTGCGCGGTTCGATTTGCTACGAAGGTTCTCCATGTATAGGGGGGCTTTTCGAGCCATGCGAGCACTATTTCGGAGTCCGACCACAGCGTCAAGGTAGGCGGACTGAGATTGAGTTGGGATTGAACGACGGAGACTAGCTTCGCTAGGAGCAGAGCTCCACACAATTCCAGCCGTGGCAAGCTAGTGGATTTTAGGGGTGCCACTTTGCTTTTAGAGACTAGGAGATGAGAGGTTGTGTTTTGTCCTACCGTCGTTCGGACATAAATGCTGGCGCAATAAGCTTTCTCCGACGTGTCGCAAAAGCCATGCAGCTCCGTGGGTTGGTCAGGGGAGTAATTGACCCAACGAGGAATTTGAATCCCTGTTATGGCTTGGAGGTTATGTGCGAACTGCGTCCACTTTGCGAGGCGGAGGGGTTTCACCTGTTCGTCCCAGTCAGTTCCATCAAGCCACAGCTCTTGCAAGAGAATTTTGGCTTGGATCATTATCGGCGTTAGCCATCCTGCGGGGTCGAAAAGTTTTGCGACGGAAGAGAGAATTTGTCGCTTTGTGCTCGCGGTGCTTACTGGGATGGATTCAACGGTGTATGAAAATGAGTCCTTTATGGCATTCCATTGAATCCCGAGCGTTTTCGTCGTACTTGCTTTTTCGAATTCGAGAAACTGGGAATCCAGCAAGTCTGCTGTGGGAATAGTTTCAATTATTTCAGGATGGTTTGCCGTGATTTTTCTAAGGGGGAAGCCTGCTGACGTAAGGGCTTGCCTGACTTGCGAGAGGGACTCTGCAGCTGAGAGGATGGAGTGCCCGCCAGAAAGTATGTCGTCTGCATATGTCTCGTCTTTTAATATCTGAGATGCTTTAGGGATGGTCTTATTGACGTCTTTAGAGAGCTCGTGCAAGGTACGTATTGCCAGATAGGGAGCGCAATTAAGACCGAATGTGACGGTTTTAAGCTTAAAATCTTGAATTGGACCATTGGGGCTGCGCGAAAAATAATTTTTTGGTAATCTTGGTCCTCCTCATGTAAGAGAATTTGGCGGTACATTTTTTCTACATCGCCGTTGAAAACAAATTGGTACGTGCGCCACTTGAGTATTAATAGCAACAAATCGGGTTGTAGGGTGGGACCGGTATAGAGAACATCATTCAGAGAATTACCGGAAGTTGATTTCTTTGATCCATTAAAGACCACACGTACCTTGGTAGTTCTTTTTTCGGGCTTTATAACCGCGTGATGGGGTAGGTAGAACGACAAGTATTTGTTGTCTGAGCATTTTTCGTAGGAAGTGGTTTCTTCCATATGACCTAGGGTGAGATATTCTAATAAGACTTGGTCATATTGGGATTTAAGCTCGCCTTTTTTGAGAAGATTTCTCTCCATGCTAAGAAATTGCTGGAGAGCTGAGGTTCGGGATCTACCTAAGGCTACCTGTTCTGGGAAACTGCGTCTAAAGGGGAGTCGCACTACATAGCGACCGTCATCTCTGCGAGTGGTGGTGGACTGATACAATTCTTCGCATATAGTGTCTTCAACATTAAGACACTTGGGGGTGGATAATTCTTCCAGTTCCCAGAATTTTCTGAGCTGCGAATCGAGGGAGTTCGATACTTCCTCCACCTGGGTTGAGAACGAAACTACCTTGCTAGGGACTTGACCACTAAGGATCCACCCAAATATGGTGTTTTGCGCTAGTAGGTTCGGGGAGATTTTCTCAACACCTTCTAGCATTATCTGCGGGATAAGGTCACTGCCAACGACTAAGTCAATCTGGGATGGGGAGTGGCAGTTTGCATCTGCGAGGGTTAGATGCGGCCATTTTTCACGCTGTGCTAGGGTGGGATTGAATTTGGGTAACACCTTGGTTAACTGGGGTAGGACAATAGCTTGTGCTTGGGTTCTTGTGATTAAATCGTTCGAGACTAGAGTTAGAGCGCATAGTTTGTTCGATGTTTGAACCACTCTTCCACCCATGCCTGATATTTCGAAATTAGATGCTCGGCATGGTAGACGCAGTTTTATTTGAGCTTTGGAGGAGATAAAGCTCCGTTCTGACCCTTGGTCAATTAGGGCTCTGAGTTTGAAGAGTTCACCTCGGTGTTCTACAGAGACGATTGCCGTCGGGAGTAGTACTTTACTTTCATTGTCCGAGTAGAAAGATTGTACGTGGGCATTTTTTGAACACGTGGGTTGATCGCGGTTGTCTTCCGGAGAGTGGGGAGTTTGGAGACTGACATCAGTGGGGGTGGTAGTTGCTACTTGGGCTGTGGCTTTATGCATTCTGGGTGTTGATTATGTGCTAGAGGTCGCATCATCATGGAGAGCTGAGTTGTGCTGTTGCCGGCAGTGAACACACTTGAATGTGCTTTTGCAATCTCTTAGAACGTGGGATTGGGATAGGCAGTTAAAGCACATGTGATTGTCTCTCACGAACTTGTTCCGATCATGGACTGGCATTCTAGTGAATTTTGCACAGCTGTACAGGGGGTGCTCGGAGGTTTTGCAATATGCGCATTTGTACATTGTGCGGTGTTCTGTAGCATGGGATTGAATCCTCGGATTGGATTTTTCGTGATTGCTGCCTCTGAATGCGTAATTATTTTGTTTAGAGTAGCTTGTGCTGGCGGGGGCCGATGTGGGTTTAGAGGGGCGCCATTGGTCTACTCTTTCTACCACCTTATAGCGAGTAGTCAGAAATTGGTTCATTTGGGACCAGTTGGGGAGATCTTTCCGGAAGGTTAGAGACTGTTCCCACAGGGTTACCGTGTTCTCCGGGAGTTTAGAGGTGACCAGATAAATGAGGATTGGATCCCAACTTTCTGTTGAAACTTGCTGGGTGGCGAGAATTTGGAGGCAATTATTCACGGATGATTGCAATTTCTGTATATCCTCGCTATTTTCAATGGGAATTGGTTTTAAATTCATAAGGGTTTTTATTTGGTTGTCGACCAAAACCCTGCGATTTTCATATCGCGACCTTAGGGCTTCCCACGCCAGTTCAAAATTGGCATCACTGAGTGGGAACTGTTTGACTATTTCGCCGGCTTTGCCTTGTGTTTTATACCGGAGGTGGTATAATTTCTGGGCTTTTGTGAGTTTTGGGTGGTTAATATAGACTGCCGTGAACATGTCACGAAATGACGGCCATTGTTCATAACCCCCATAAAATACTTCTGTATCACAAGGCGGGATTTTTAAGCCGAAACCTGTTCCATCTCTGGGAAGTGATGCGGTGGGGGCGGCTATGGGAGTGTTTGCTTGTTGGAGCAACATTAGTTGGTCCCCTATCTGGGCTTTTGTGTCCTCATAAATAATTAGACATGACTGGTATTTATTAAACGCGACGGGTTTGAAGTCATCTGGGAGATCTAGGTCATCTGTATCTAATATCGCATCATGGGAGGTTTGGACCCGGCCCCAAAACCTATCAATATTGGTATCTTTAATTTTCAGGGACGATTCCGTGTTTTCGTTAATAGGGGTGGACCTGAATTATCCGTTTCCGAGATGAATTTGTTTGCCGTGAACATTTGTTATTTTTTTTTTGTGGTTAGGCGCGTTTGGCGTTGATCTTTGGCGCTGCCTTGGGATTTCTCGTCGTCACTCATTGTGGGGCTTTTTGATTGGCTTCTTTGAGGGACACCTAACATAAAGTGAGCAAGCGAGGGAGAGAGCCTGAGAGTTAGGGAGAGAGCCTGAGAGAGAGAGAGCGAGTTGACGACTTAAAGAACGATTTATCACCGCAATGCAAATTTCACGACAAGAGAAATAAACTTTTTGACCTTTTGAAATTATATTTAATAACGCGAACCGTGAATTCATACCACTGTACCCGCTTGAGAGAGCAACAAAAATAAAATTGTATCACCGTACCGCACTTTTATAAACGTGTGTATATATGAGTATATATGCGTATATATATATATATATGAGTGAAAAAAAAGAAAAAAATTTTTTCCAAAGGGATATATAATTGTTATATATTTGAGGGATTTGTAATATTTGTGAGTATTTGAGAAGTTGAAAACGCTAACTAAAGAAATTTGAAAAAGTGAAAGTTTTATAAATTTATTTTGGGTCCCTGTCTACCAGTTAATTATTGCATATGCACATACATACATACGAATGAGAAACCAATAAGTATATTGGAAATGCACTGTTTTTGGGGGTGAACTTCCTTTCCTTTTTGCAATTCGGGACTTATATATGTATTTAAGAAATATTAAAACTTATGATTGCAAAAAATTATTGGGAATAAATATGTATGTATTTATGAATTCTATTGGGAAATCCACAAATATCAAACTTTAATTAAAAATGGGGAATATTAACTATTTCAGGGAGGATTATTCTTCGATTTGTGGATTGTTATTTGAATAATTTAACTTTGTATGTATGAAGGGTAGAGGCAGAGAGTGGGCAAGTTAATTTTAATTTCTTTAATGCGTTTATCGCTCTGAGGGCAAATGAATAATTCTATACATACATATATGTATGTACAACATTCAAATGGAAAAACTCCACAAATATTATCTTTTTAATTAGTTCGGGCGTGAGCTGGAATTAAGAAATTTGATTTCTACTCACGATTTTTGGGATACTTTCTCTTTAATTTTCCAACGCTGGGTCCAAAAATGGCGACGAAGGACCAAATCTACAGCTCCGTTGCTGTAGGTGCTGGGGATGTAGGGTCTCACAGCGATACTGGTGATGATGATGGCGATGGTGGTGAATTTTGGAGCACTCGGGAAGACCGGGGTTATTGGAGAAAAGAAACGCGTAAACTTTACGATAAATCACAACGTTTATTCACTTCAAACTTATACGGATATCGGGGAAAATGCACACAATATATATATGTGTATAAAACTGTGTCTTGTATCGCGAACAATCCAAATTTTATTAGCGCAAAAATATGTGAAAAAAGATATGAAGAATAAAAATGTCAACATGATTGGTTGACAGCTGATGCTCATTCAGGCGAGCGAGTAGCGCACGCGTTGCCAACCACGCATTCAAAGTGTCGGGTGCGTTACCGTGGTGTGGTGATTGGGGTTATTAATTCAAAGGGTACAAATTCAGTAGTCAAAGGTGCGTGCGCAAATCGCTAGCTTGAACACCCATTCTGATAGATAAAGAGGCAACATTAAGCGCACTAAGACTTCAAAATATTTCGGAGCTGAAGCCAGGAAACATGATAGGGCATATGAAAAAAAAGAAGAAAATTCATATGAAATCCCCAGCTCAGAATCTCATGGAAATTTTAAGTGTCCATTGTGTAATGTAACTGCTTGGTCCGGGACGAGAAGGGTGGCTGGTTGGCATGCTGGTAGCCCGGCTGAGGCTCTTCGGCGTTGGGCCGCGGTTCTTCCCACCTTCCTCAACCCACAGTCACAAAAACAAAATTATGCTTATCATGCCTATTTGTGGAAAACATGGACTAGAAAAGGGAATCTAAAACAAAAAGAAGAAAACCATGGAAAGAAAAAAAGGAAAGCGGTAGAAGACCGTCCGTGTCAGCTGGAGTCATCCCACTCCCCTTGTTCATGAGGCATGAACAACCTTGAACTCCACTTTGACTCCGATAACTGAGTGGAGCTCCCTTTTTCTAACTTCGTCCCTCTGTTAAAGTCCAAAGTCGGGCCTAATAGATGGTCTGTCAGTCTAGTAGCAACAGCTCACTAAATCCTAGTGTGCCGCAAGGGCAACACCAACACTAATATCAAGGGGACACTAAACCTGCATCATTTCTCTTAACTCTCAACCAATGAATACTAAAGAAAGCATATTTTTTTCTAAACAAATTTATTATTAACAACTTCATGTTTAACTTACGGATATACTCAATGACTTAAATCTATAATTAAGGTTTTAGCTATTCTTAATTCCCAAAAAATAGCTATCCAAGCACCTTTATTGATAGACTAATTAATAACACGGCCGATTTGTAGAGAAAATCAATAGGAGCACGACGCAAATTGGAAGAGAAGCTCGGCCTTAGATCTCTTCGGAGGTTATCGCGCCTTACATTTATTTTTTTTTTTATGCATATTTTAGATATTTACATTAAAAAATATTTAAAAAAAAATTCATTTTAGTTCATTCATAATGTTAAAATATATTTATATATTAATACATCTCATTTTTCTATTGATTAGTGTTACGTTTTGGTTGCGATTTAAAATTCAAATAAATATTTTTCTTATTTAAAATATAGTTCAACTAAAAATACAAAAAAATAATTTTAAGTAAGTATGAATAATTTAGATATATGCATATTTTAGATATTTACATTAAAAAATATTTACAAAAATTCGTTTTAGTTCATTCATTACGTTAAATTACATTTTACGGCGGCCACCGTGGTGTGATGGTGGCGTGCTCCGCCTACCACACCGTATGCCCTGGGTTCGCACCCCAGGCAAAGCAACATCAATATTTAGAAATAAGGTTTTTAAAGTAGAAGAAAATTTTTCTAAGCGGGGTCGCCACTCGGCAGTGTTTGGCAAACGCTCCGGGTGTATTTCTGCCATGAAAAGTTCTCAGTGAAAACACATCTGCCTTGCAGATGCCGTTCGGAGTCGGCATAAAACATGTATGTCCCGTCCGGCCAATTTGTAGGGAAAATCAAGAGGAGCACGACGCAAACTTGGAAGAGAAGCTCGGCCTTAGATCTCTTCGGAGGTTATCGCGCCTTACGTTTATTTTTAATTTTGTTTTGTTTAATACATTTATATATTAGTACATTTCATTTTTTTATTGATTAGTATTATGTTTTGGTTTTGATTTAAAATTTAAATAAATATTTTTATACTCAGTTGAGCAGAGCTCACAGAGTATATTAAGTTTGATTGGATAACGGTTGGTTGTACATATATAAAGGAATCGAGATAGATATAGACTTCCATATATCAAAATAATCAGGATCGAAAAAAAATTTGATTGAGCCATGTCCGTCCGTCCGTTAACACGATAACTTGAGTAAATTTTGAGGTATCTTGGTAAAATTTGGTATGTAGGTTCCTGAGCTCTCATCTCAGATCGCTATTTAAAATGAACGATATCGGACTATAACCACGCCCACTTTTTCGATATCGAAAATTTCGAAAAACCGAAAAAGTGCGATAATTCATTACAAAAGACCGATACAGCGACGAAACTTTGTAGATGAGTTGAACTTGTAACGTAACTTTACAATAACGTAACTCCCCCTGTATTTCCTTATTCACCTAAACCTGAACCCCCCTGTACTTATTTTGCTATAGCATAGCCAACAACCACTTCTTTTATAGCATATTCAACAACCAACTAAATTGCGAACCAATGAAAATCACAATAATGGTGCGTTGAATTCTCAACCAGTTTGCGTCACCACCCATATAAACACTGCATTTGCATTTTCGCAATTCAGTCCTCGCAGGTGAGCCAGCGGGAGTGGATGTCTTTTTAAAGACATATTTTTCCCTCCTGCTAGCTAGCTGAGTGGAAGTGGCGCCGTCATGGCGCGGGTCACCCTTCACATAGGTAAGGACGACGGGGAAGATGCCTTGTGCTACTTTGCCCCACGCGCCCTCCTAGGTGTTGAGTGGCCCGACGCCTTCATGGCCATTTAACCCCCCCTCAGTTCTAGCTTAGGCTGGCTGAGCGGAAGGGGCGCTGTCATGGCGCGGGTCACCCTTCACTTAGGTAAGGACGACGGGGAGGATGCCTTGTGCTACTTTGCCCCCCGCGCCCTCCTAGGTGTTGTGTGGCCCGATGCCTTAATGACATTCCACCCCTTCCCCTCAGCTCTGGTTTCGGCCGTGAGCCGATGCATGCGCACAGGGGCTACCGCTGTGCCGTTAAGGTGCACTTCCCCTCCGCCCACGGGTCGACCCACGGTGTATCGGCTGGTACAACCCCGCCCCCCTTACGCACTTTCTACTAGTGTGCAAGTAGGGAGGCGGGGGTGTCCAGCGGTGAAACCAGCACTAACGAGTCCTCGCAGTCTCTTCCGCAGGTGACTGACCCCGCGACTACCACAGCTGCCGAAGAAGAGCGACTAGAGATCCCGTTGCAGCCGACCGACCAATACCAGCCCGTTGGTACGCCTATCCGACCCCGCCCGGAACACGCAGCCGCTGTCCAGGTAAACCCCGTCGCCGGCCCTTTTTCTCTCTCTCTCTCTGCCCTGGTACGCGCTCCGTAGCCCACCGCCGCTACCGTCGCACCGTCGCCCCTCGGGTGCCACCGCTGCTACGACGACCGTTGGCCGTTCGCCATTCTACCGCCGTTAAGCCGCTGTATCCGTCCCGCCGCTGCTACGACGACCGTTGACCGTTCGCCATCCTACCGCCGTTAAGCCGCTGTATCCGTCCCGCCGCTGCTACGACGACCGTTGGCCGTTCGCCATCCTACCGCCGTTAAGCCGCTGCATCCGTCACGCCGCTGCTACGACGACCGTTGGCCGTTCGCCATCCTACCGCCGTTGAGCCGCTGTATCCGTCCCGCCGCTGCTACGACGACCGTTGGCCGTTCGCCATCCTACCGCCGTTAAGCCGCTGCATCCGTCACGCCGCTGCTACGACGACCGTTGGCCGCTCGCCATCCTACCGCCGTTAAGCCGCTGCATCACCGTCCATCCAGTTCGCTGGTGCCGTCATTTCGTCTATACCGCTACACCCATCCGTCCGCTAATACCGTCCGCCGTCCAATCACTGCGCTCATACTACTGTACCAATCCGTCCGCTAATACTGTCCGCCGTCCAGCCACTGCGCTCATACTACTGTACCAATCCGTCCGCTAATACTGTCCGCCGTCCGGCCGCCGCGCTGATCCCGCCGCTGCTCCCGGACAACCGTACCATCCCGCCCGCTACTGCACCGCCGCTAAACCACCGTACCGACCTCTCCGCTACTACTACGCCTATTAGCCACCGCCTCCATCTTTGTACGGAAAGCTGCTGTCCGCCTAATATCCCCAGCCGTGTGTGCGTGTGTTCGTAACACATAAATATCGTGTATTTATTCAGTAGGGGTTTGTGGGACCTTTACTCGACTCTGGATTGACTGAGTGTTACCCCAGCCTTAGACAAAACCCACCTCATAAATGGCGCCCGAGCAGGCACCCTCCTCCGCAGATGACCGTGGAAAAACAACTACAACCACCACCAACACTGCCGGGGCGGGTTCGACGAACGCACCGCTAGAAACCAAACACACACAGGCTCCGGAAGGCACGCTGCTGAACACCGACTCGCTCAATTGGATCTACCTACTTAGGAAGGAGAAGCTGATCGAGGAGTGCAAGGAACACCGAATCGACGTGGAAGGCCAAACCGTAGCCGAGCTACGCCGCGCACTGAGTACTTACGTGCGAGCGAAACGCGCCAGGAAATCCAGTGAAGACCTGTTGAAAGAGCTGGAACGAGAAGTGAACGAGGAAGAGGGGAAGTTCGCTACGCTACCCCAGCCAACAACAAAGCCGATCCCTTCAATCCAGATCCACAGCCCACAGCCGCACGGAGGAAAGGGAGAGAACGCATTACCAAAACGAGACGAAATGAGCGACGGTGAACTTATGAATACCGTTCGCCGCTGGGACTTGCACTTTTCGGGGGAGGAGTCACTGCACGAATTTCTTGAGAGGATAGAGGAGCTTGCCGAATGCTACCGCATCCCCGTCGACCGACTCCTCCCAACACTGCCGGAGCTTCTACGTGGGAAAGCACTGCAATGGTAACGCGTCCGTAAGCAACACATACACCGCTGGAGCGATCTGCGGAGGGAGGTGCAAAATTTTTTTCTACCTAAGCGACACATACGACATTTGGAAGAGGCCATCCGACAACGCAAACATCAAGGCCGAGAGAAGGCCAAGGACTACATCCTCGCACTGGAAACGCTGATCCGCCAACACCCGACGATGTGCGAAGAGAATCACCTCGAACGGATCTATGATGGTCTACGCGTGGAATACCGCCTTTTTGTCAAACGCAGCGAGTTTAGGACGATCGAGGAGCTCCTGGAGCTAACGGAAGAGTATGAGCTGTTAAGAGGCGAGGAAGCGAAACAGGGAAAAATGGTGGCCCACAGCCTATACCACCTACCCATGGAATACGACAGCAAAGAGTGCTGTTGGCGCTGCAAGGAACGCGGACACCACCGCTTCCAATGTAAGGGCCCCTGGAGGAAGTTCTGCTCCCGGTGTGGCCAAGACAACATCCTCTCCAGGGACTGCCCATGCCCTCCGACTAGCCCAATTACCGAGAACGCACCCCGAACGCCGTCCAACGCTATTAAAGGAAGCCGCCAAGCACCGTACGTCCGACCAGAGAAGCCGAAGGAACCACCCGCCAGCAAATCGACCGCAAAAACACAAGTAGATGGCCGATTCTATATACCAGTGCTCATCGAGGACATGAGCGTGCGCGCACTAGTGGACACCGGCGCCACCCTATCCTATGTAGATGACACCGTACGGAAACACCTAGAAAAGAACAACATCAAGGCGCGCCCCAACAAGCGAAGCATCCAGCTGGCAGACCAAACGTGTGTATTTACCTCGAACTCCTACCCGGCAAGGATAGTGTATCAAGGACGAGCCACAGACGCGATGTTGTCCGTTATCCCAAACTTGGCCGAACAGGTAATCCTCGGAATGGACTTCCTAAGACAGAGGGGAATCATCTTCACGCTGGATGGCCAGCCGCTAGAGGCCACCGTGACCAAGAGAGCACCCGAACGGGATACGCTATGTACATTGACGAGCCGAGAACACCTGAGCGACGAACAAAACACGGAACTAGGAAACTTCCTGGCGCATCACCAAAAGCGGTTTGGCGAAATCATCGGACCAAGCACTGCTGCCGAGCATACGATTCGTCTCAAACACAACCGACCGCTGAAGCAACGATACTACCCCCGCAACCCGGCATGCAACAAGTCATCAACGAAGAGGTAGACGAGCTATTAGCAGGAGGAAGGATAGAACCATCGCGAAGCGCGTACAGCTCGCCAATCGTGCTAGTCCGCAAAAAACAGGGCACGTGGAGGATGTGCATCGATTACCGTCAACTCAACGCCGCCAGCGAACCAGACGCCTACCCGTTGCCGCAAATTGGAGCCATTCTCGACCAGCTGAAAGAGGCGAAATTCATCTCGACCATTGACTTGAAGAACGGCTACTGGCAAATCCCGCTCGCCAGAGCATCCCGACCATACACCGCATTTACAGTTCCTGGCAGAGGGTTGTTCCAGTGGAAAGTCATGCCATTTGGCCTACACTCTGCTCAGGCTACCTTTCAGCGCGCTCTGGATTCGATACTTGGACCCGAACTCCAACCAAAAGTTTTCGCCTACCTGGACGATATCATCGTATTGGGAGATACCTTCGCAGAACACTTGGCGATCTTGAGGGAAGTGTTCGAGCGCCTACAAAGACACAGGATGCAAGTAAACTTCGAAAAATGCAGCTTCGTCCAGCAACAACTCCATTACCTAGGACATATCATCAGTTCGAAAGGAATTCACACCGATCCAGCAAAAGTATCCGCTGTACAGGAGATGCCTGCACCGAAAACGCTCAAAGAGCTCCGCCGTTTTCTTGGACTCGCGTCATGGTACCACCGCTTCGTGGCAGACTTCTCTACGCTCGCCGCGCCGCTTAACCAACTGCTGAAAAAGGGACAAGTCTGGAAATGGGAGGCGCAACAAAATCACGCTTTCAAAGCTCTCAAGGATAAGCTCTCCAGCGCGCCAATACTTTGTTGTCCGGACTTCTCTCGACCGTTTTTTCTCCATACCGACGCGAGCGGAGAGGGCCTGGGCGTCGTGCTCTATCAACGCCATTCCGACCACGAGAATGTAGTAGCCTACGCCTGCCGAAGCCTAACCCAGCTGGAAAAGCGATACTCGGCCACCGAACAAGAATGCCTCGCCGTGCTATGTGGTATCCGTAAGATGAGACCGTACCTGGAGGGGTATCACTTCACCGTCATCACCGACCACCACTCACTAAAATGGCTGCACTCACTCCAAAACCCCTCTGGACGTCTGGCAAGATGGGCACTGGAATTGCAACAATATAATTTCGAGATAGAATACCGAAAAGGAGCACAGAACGTGGTAGCCGACGCACTCTCCCGCTGCCCGCTACGACACGCCGATGACGACATTTTGTACACCATAACCAACGGAACAAACGACTGGCACGAGAGGAAAGCAAGACAGGTGCGGGAAAAACCCCAAGCACATCCAGATTACCAGATCGTCGATAACCGACTCTTCCGCCACATTTCCCCGAGAAATCAACTTTCGCGGTCACCGCAATGGAAGCTGTGCATCCCAGCCGACAGACGAAAGGACGTACTACAGGAAGTCCACGACGCCGCCGCCGCCGGACATCTCGGGGTGAAGAAGACGCTTAAGAGAGCACAACAGAACTATTACTGGCCCGGGATGTTCCGCGATGTCCTCAAACACGTACGGAAGTGTATCAGATGCGCAGAATACAAAGTCGAGCAAAGACGCCCAGCAGTATTGATGGCAACCATGCAATCATCACGACCGTGGGAAATAGTAACCGCTGACTTCGTAGGACCACTACCCCGTTCCAAGCAAGGAAATACTTGCCTCCTCGTAATGGTGGACAAATTCTCCAAGTGGGTGGAGTTGATCCCAGTGCGCCAAGCGACAATGGCAAGCGTAATCAAAGCACTCCAAGAAAGAGTCATATACCGATTTGGCTGCCCGAAAACCCTCCTCACAGACAATGGCAAAAAATTCGTCGGGAAGGCATTAGCAACGTTTTTGAACGACCACCGCATCGATCACAAGTTTACGGCAGCCTACGCCCTGCACGAAAACCCCCCCGAGCGAACCAACCGAGTCGTGAAAACCATGATGGCTCAGCGATGCAAGAACGACCACCGCACCTGGGACCAGGAGATACCGCAAATAGCATTCGCGATAAACACGGCCAGCCACGAATCTACAACAGCATCAGCAGCAGAAATCAACTTCGGTAGAGACCTTACAGCACCGCAGCAAGTGCGCATGGAGGGAGCAGTACCAGCAGAGCCACCAACCGTACCACCGTCCATCACCAAGTTGTGGGACGAGATAAAAGGGCATCTAGCCAAAGCTTCAAAGCAACAGAAAAAACACTACGACTTACGCAGACGGCAATGGAAGCCACGTATAGGTGAGCAGGTGATGAAAAGGGACCACCCACTCTCATCCGCGGCAGACAAATTCGCCCAGAAGTTAGCACCAAAATTTTCCGGCCCGTACTTGGTGATGGAATACGTTTCGACGAACACGGTAAAATTAGGCCACCCGGAGCAACCAAAGCGGCAACACGCACATGCACACTTGCAAGACTTAAAGCCGTACGAATCATAAACAACCCGTTTATCTCTCCATTCCAGGAACCAGACCATCCAACATGAGTCAAAAACACCGGCAACCCATACCACCGGACTCACCAAAACCAATACGGCCGTGGCACCCACCGTTTGAGGCAACATTATGGCCGGCAAACAAACCAAGGATACAACGCATACAAATTTTTCATGGGCCGCCAATAAACCACCTAATGGCCATCCGGGAGAAGGAGTCGGCGACAGAGCCGCAAGAACGGCGCGCCCCCGAAACCAACGAAACAACAAAAACAGCGCAAAAAAAATTACCGGATCCCGAGGAATTTTTTAGAGAACTAAGGCTAAAACGCCCGGCCAACCAATCCAAGAAAACCTGGACATTCCGGTGGAAAGCACAGCGGGTGAGGGTAGAAGTGATAAATGACAAACACGCAAAGGTGTCACTCATGGGAAAGAAACGAATCGTACCAATCGAATAAGGCACTGAAGAAGGAAGACGAGACCAACCAAAATTTTCTATTTTTATATATATATGCACCCTCTGTTAATTTTAAGAGAAAATGAAATGTGAATTATTTTTCAAATTACAAAAAAAAAAAAAAAAAAAAAAAAATTTATTTTCATATATACATCTACATAACATCAAAAGGGAACGAGAGAAGTATGACAACGGATACAGTTCAGTACAACTCCACCCCCGACAAAAAAAAAAACAACAAAATTTTTTTTTTTAAATTAATTAGAATGATGTTTTTTGCAATTGAACCTGAAATAGTCACATTAACTCTGTTAAACTTAAGTAGAATGACTCTGTATATTTTTGGAAAAAATATTTTTTTTAAATAAAGTGCTTCGCCCACACGCACACCGGCATAATACCTAGGCCATGCCTGGAGATCCACCTTTCCCCCACCGCAGCATTCCGTCAACCGAAGTGGGAGGGGGACTGTAACGTAACGTTACAATAACGTAACTCCCCCTGTATTTCCTTATTCACCTAAACCTGAACCCCCCTGTACTTATTTTGCTATAGCATAGCCAACAACCACTTCTTTTATAGCATATTCAACAACCAACTAAATTGCGAACCAATGAAAATCACAATAATGGTGCGTTGAATTCTCAACCAGTTTGCGTCACCACCCATATAAACACTGCATTTGCATTTTCGCATTTCAGTCCTCGCAGGTGAGCCAGCGGGAGTGGATGTCTTTTTAAAGACATATTTTTCCCTCCTGCTAGCTAGCTGAGTGGAAGGGGCGCCGTCATGGCGCGGGTCACCATTCACTTAGGTAAGGACGACGGGGAGGATGCCTTGTGCTACTTTGCCCCCCGCGCCCTCCTAGGTGTTGAGTGGCCCGACGCCTTCATGGCCATTTAACCCCTCCCCCTCAGTTCTAGCTTAGGCTGGCTGAGCGGAAGAGGCGCTGTCATGGCGCGGGTCACCCTTCACTTAGGTAAGGACGACGGGGAGGATGCCTTGTGCTACTTTGCCCCCCGCGCCCTCCTATGTGTTGTGTGGCCCGATGCCTTAATGACATTCCACCCCTTCCCCTCAGCTCTGGTTTCGGCCGTGAGCCGATGCGTGCGCACAGGGGCTACCGCTGTGCCGTTAAGGTGCACTTCCCCTCCGCCCACGGGTTGACCCACGGTGTATCAGCTGGTACAACCCCGCCCCCCTTACGCACCTTCTACTAGTGTGCAAGTAGGGAGGCGGGGGTGTCCAGCGGTGAAACCAGCACTAACGAGTCCTCGCAGTCTCTTCCGCAGGTGACTGACCCCGCGACTACCACAGCTGCCGAAGAAGAGCGACTAGAGATCCCGTTGCAGCCGACCGAAAAATACCAGCCCGTTGGTACGCCTATCCGACCCCGCCCGGAACACGCAGCCGCTGTCCAGGTAAACCCCGTCGCCGGCCAATTTTCTCTCTCTCTCTCTGCCCTGGTACGCGCTCCGTAGCCCACCGCCGCTGCCGTCGCACCGTCGCCCCTCGGGTGCCACCGCTGCTACGACGACCGTTGGCCGTTCGCCATCCTACCGCCGTTAAGCCGCTGTATCTGTCCCGCCGCTGCTACGACGACCGTTGGCCGTTCGCCATCCTACCGCCGTTAAGCCGCTGTATCCGTCCCGCCGCTGCTACGACGACCGTTGGCCGTTCGCCATCCTACCGCCGTTAAGCCGCTGCATCCGTCACGCCGCTGCTACGACGACCGTTGGCCGTTCGCCATCCTACCGCCGTTGAGCCGCTGTATCCGTCCCGCCGCTGCTACGACGACCGTTGGCCGTTCGCCATCCTACCGCCGTTAAGCCACTGCATCCGTCACGCCGCTGCTACGACGACCGTTGGCCGCTCGCCATCCTACCGCCGTTAAGCCGCTGCATCACCGTCCATCCAGTTCTCTGGTGCCGTCATTTCGTCTATACCGCTACACCCATCCGTCCGCTAATACCGTCCGCCGTCCAATCACTGCGCTCATACTACTGCACCAATCCGTCCGCTAATACTGTCCGCCGTCCAGCCACTGCGCTCATACTACTGTACCAATCCGTCCGCTAATACTGTCCGCCGTCCGGCCGCCGCGCTGATCCCGCCGCTGCTCCCGGACAACCGTACCATCCCGCCCGCTACTGCACCGCCGCTAAACCACCGTACCGACCTCTCCGCTACTACTACGCCTATTAGCCACCGCCTCCATCTTTGTACGGAAAGCTGCTGTCCGCCTAATATCCCCAGCCGTGTGTGCGTGTGTTCGTAACACATAAATATCGTGTATTTATTCAGTAGGGGTTTGTGGGACCTTTACTCGACTCTGGATTGACTGAGTGTTACCCCAGCCTTAGACAAAACCCACCTCATAAATGGCGCCCTAGCAGGGACCCTCCTCCGCAGATGACCGTGGAAAAACAACTACAACCACCACCAACACTGCCGGGGCGGGTTCGACGAACGCACCGCTAGAAACCAAACACACACAGGCTCCGGAAGGCACGCTGCTGAACACCGACTCGCTCAATTGGATCTACCTACTTAGGAAGGAGAAGCTGATCGAGGAGTGCAAGGAACACCGAATCGACGTGGAAGGCCAAACCGTAGCCGAGCTGCGCCGCGCACTGAGTACTTACGTGCGAGCGAAACGCGCCAGCAAATCCAGTGAAGACCTGTTGAAAGAGCTGGAACGAGAAGTGAACGAGGAAGAGGGGAAGTTCGCTACGCTACCCCAGCCAACAACAAAGCCGATCCCTTCAATCCAGATCCACAGCCCACAGCCGCACGGAGGAAAGGGAGAGAACGCATTACCAAAACGAGACGAAATGAGCGACGGTGAACTTATGAATACCGTTCGCCGCTGGGACTTGCACTTTTCGGGGGAGGAGTCACTGCACGAATTTCTTGAGAGGATAGAGGAGCTTGCCGAATGCTACCGCATCCCCATCGACCGACTCCTCCCAACACTGCCGGAGCTTCTACGTGGGAAAGCACTGCAATGGTACCGCGTCCGTAAGCAACACATACACCGCTGGAGCGATCTGCGGAGGGAGGTGCAAAATTTTTTTCTACCTAAGCGACACATACGACATTTGGAAGAGGCCATCCGACAACGCAAACAGCAAGGCCGAGAGAAGGCCAAGGACTACATCCTCGCACTGGAAACGCTGATCCGCCAACACCCGACGATGTGCGAAGAGAATCACCTCGAACGGATCTATGATGGTCTACGCGTGGAATACCGCCTTTTTGTCAAACGCAGCGAGCTTAGGACGATCGAGGAGTTCCTGGAGCTAACGGAATAGTATGAGCTGTTAAGAGGCGAGGAAGCGAAACAGGGAAAAATGGTGGCCCACAGCCTATACCACCTACCCATGGAATACGACAGCAAAGAGTGCTGTTGGCGCTGCAAGGAACGCGGACACCACCGCTTCCAATGTAAGGGCCCCTGGAGGAAGTTCTGCTCCCGGTGTGGCCAAGACAACATCCTCTCCAGGGACTGCCCATGCCCTCCGACTAGCCCAACTACCGAGAACGCACCCCGAACGCCGTCCAACGCTATTAAAGGAAGCCGCCAAGCACCGTACGTCCGACAAGAGAAGCCGAAGGAACCACCCGCCAGCAAATCGACCGCAAAAACACAAGTAGATGGCCGATTCTATATACCAGTGCTCATCGAGGACATGAGCGTGCGCGCACTAGTGGACACCGGCGCCACCCTATCCTATGTAGATGACACCGTACGGAAACACCTAGAAAAGAACAACATCAAGGCGCGCCCCAACAAGCGAAGCATCCAGCTGGCAGACCAAACGTGTGTATTTACCTCGAACTCCTACCCGGCAAGGATAGTGTATCAAGGACGAGCCACAGACGCGATGTTGTCCGTTATCCCAAACTTGGCCGAACAGGTAATCCTCGGAATGGACTTCCTAAGACAGAGGGGAATCATCTTCACGCTGGATGGCCAGCCGCTAGAGGCCACCGTGACCAAGAGAGCACCCGAACGGGATACGCTATGTACATTGACGAGCCGAGAACACCTGAGCGACGAACAAAACACGGAACTAGGAAACTTCCTGGCGCATCACCAAAAGCGGTTTGGCGAAATCATC